>NW_026623841.1:0-1253 GCF_030028575.1 Malurus melanocephalus | reverse complement strand
CGACTCCGTCCCCTTGGGCGCTGGGAGCTGGGGCCGGGCAGGGAGGGTGGGGGGTGGCAGTTGCTGCTGCAGGGATGGCGGTGGCCCGTGTCCCTGGAAGGAGCCACTGCCHAAGCAGCTGCGCTGTCCCYRGGCTCTCCTCCCTGCCCTTGTGGGCTTTGCTGGGTGGCACAGCCTGTGCCAAGGGTCGGCAAGGTGCCTGCAGGCCCCAGCTGGCGGGCGAGCAGAGAACATCAAGGCCATAACCAATGTGCTGCTGATGCTCCCCATTTCTCCTGCAGATGCAGCCGGCACCATAACACGTGATCCCCGTGCACAGAATGCCATCAGAAGTGGTTTCTGTCAGGGGATACGTTGTTTGCTAGTGATAATAGTCAGCCTGGTGTTTTTGGAGCTTGTCTTCGTGTCATGCGTTTTTGGATTGTGTTGTTACCGGAAGAGAAAGCGGTGAGTATTTTGTTGATCGCTCTCTCAGCTTCACAGAGACACTCCCAGTGAGGCTGCTGTGGAGATGTGGCAAGTCAGTGATTCTCCAAATATCTCTGCTGAGGGCTCTGCTGCTGGGCCGGGCTTTAATTGGCATCATGATCTGGGCCTTGTTGTGGGGAACCCACTGATGCTGGAGCCAGTGCTGGCTGCCACCGAGGCTGCCTGGCCCAGAGCAGCCCCAGGAGCAGCCGGCAGAGGGAAAGCCACGTGGGGAGGACAAAGAGCAGGACACGAGATTGCTGCTTGAGATGCAGCTCCTGCCTTGTTCCTCTCAAGCAGCATGTCCCAGTGCGGTGCTGGAAGCCGTGGGGCCGGTGACAGCACCGCGCTGCCACACACACCGCTTCCAAAGCATTGCCACACTGCCTCTTCATGGCATGGATATGTTTTGTTTGCATTCCATTTCCTAGTCTGCTTAGGTATGATTCCATTGGGAATTTTCTTGCCTTGCTATTCACATTCTCCTGTCCATTGTCATCTTCTTATTTGTAGAGCAACCTCTGAGACACTTTCTCTTCCTCACTCGGCTGCAATGATATGATCTRCTCATGGAAGGATTCGGCTGCCTAATTTTTACATTTTCAAAACGTTTTTAGTGTAGATTTAGATTTTAAAAATTAGTAGTTTATATACTCATCAGAATTCTTGTAATTTATAGAACTCTAATTATATTCAATTATATTCAATTATATTCAATTATATACTCTAATTATATTCAATAAAAATGTATTAAATATGTGTGAATGCACACATTTTTGTGTATT
>NW_026623840.1:346635-383859 GCF_030028575.1 Malurus melanocephalus | reverse complement strand
AAAGCCTTTTAGCTGTAGACTTGGAGAAGGACTTGCTATGTCCTAAGATAAGAAGCTAAAAATGAAACAGTGCTCACATTTAGCTGCAGTATTTCTTTGTTGGACAGCTCATTTTGGTAGGAAAGATGTGTTTGCACCAATTGCCTATTCACAAATGCTRCTTTTTTCAGAATGGGAACAAAAGCTGCTTCTGATCACAGATGAATGTATTTRTTTTGTTACTGTTGCAGAAACGGCCTCTGGCTTCTGATTTTTCCAGCCTTGTCACGAGCAAGAAGCGGAGAATTGCTCACCAGCTCAGTCATGTCCCGTCAGCTGCTGGTGGCAACTCTTCCGCCTTGGTGCTGCCATCAACATCCATTTGCATGGCACCCCTGTCTCCAAGAGTCGGCTCCATGTCCCCCTGCACCGGTGAGGTGCAAGAAATACAGAAACTCCGGAGTTCTACAATCCCAGCCCTTGACAGAGAGCAGAAGAGYCTCARTTTCAATGAGAAGGAAAAGGAGCTGGGGAGGCTGAAGCAGTGGCATCCTTTGAATTTCGATGAAGGTACTAATTTGCTGCTTTTCCTAACTCCTGTGTGGGTAATTATGGTGTAAAGATTTGATTATTAGGGGACGCATTTGCCCAAATTAAGGTGCAAGCAAGACCATATTCAGGAGTCAACAGTACAGATGTTATTTAACTGTATATGAACTAAGGAGATAGAAGGAAATACGAGGAGAGAGGTATGATAGGGGGAAGAGAGATTAAGTAGTCACAGGGAATGGATATTTTTCCATTTGACTTCCATTAAACTGACAGTTGATGAAGACACCTCTTTTTCCATCAGTGAATTTTCAAAGCATGCTGGAGATAGGAACCTGAGCCCCACTGACTGCCAACCAGTTGGCTGAAACACACAGATCAGTCCCCAAAGATTTCATGGCTGTCAAAGTCAGCCTTTTCATGGAAGCTCTAAAAACTACAAAACCTGGGCTGTGGTTTCCTGGAGTTGTAGTTTGAACTGTGCCATGAGCTCCTCCCCATCTTAGCARCAGGATTTCTTTCTTCAAAAGCTGTACAAGTGGTAGAGACTGAAATGGCATTGAAAAGCTAAACAGAAATGCACAAAGAACACTTGATTTGTGAACACTGGGACACACCCAGAAGGACAGAGTTCAGTTGCTTTGTGAAATCTGTGAGTTGTCTCTTTTAGAGGTTGAACTTACCAATTAGAAGTTGGGTTTAGCCCAGAGACATCTTTAGAGTGTGCAGATGTTTCTTGCAGTGGTGGTGTGCCTGCAAAGGCAGGTGCTTTGAGATGGTCTTTCCACATTTCTTCTGGGTGTGCACAGGGTACCTTCAAGCCTGGGGATGGCTTTGGCAGGATTCACGCTTGAACATATAAACACATCAGCATCTTCCTTCAGGAGCCAGTGACAAAATTCTGARCAGCTGGTGAAGGAGCGATCTGTACTKTGTTTCAAGTTGGTGCTTAGGCGGAAGCTTTAGCGTCAACTGGGCCATGACAGCAAATGCACTTTTGGAAATGAAATGCTCACGGCAAAACTTCTCTTAACAAGTTGTATTGAACATAATGCGACTATTAGTATTTTGTCTAGTTTTGTTACCACTTTTGTGCTTCTCTTTGTACTCCTGCTATACTACGTAATATTTTAAATATTAAAAATTTTAAATAAGGAATTGGAATATCCCAAGAAATCTCTTTTCTCTCCTCAAGACTTAAAGCTCAATTGGCTTAAAGATTGTCAAGAATGGCTGAACTTTGATAGGACTACTCTGTGAATACCATGGCAATGTAAGGGAATCAGGAATAGAATGGTTTGTGTGGTTTTGAAGCTTGCCACTAAACCCCCAATGGAAAGCAGAGTGAGATTATCAAAATCCTGAGTGTTCCTTCCTCATTCAGCTGACTTTTCCTTATGGCAGCTCTTTTTTATTATCTTCTTTCTTAAACATTTCTTTAAAAGGAGACCTTCAAGTTTATGYGTGCAGGGCTTCCCAAATGCCTTTGAAAAGAGCTAAAGAGTATTCTCCAAGTGCAGAGCACTTTCCCAACCCAGCCTTGCCATGTTAATGAGGAGCAGTCGATTTTGGCTGCAGGTTATTGGAGCCTTAGTGCCAGCAGCCCCTATACAAAGGAATTGACTTTGCTGCTGACAAGAGTGCAGAAACTCCTCCAAACTTTGCGTCTCTGTAATTGTCAGGGAAGCAGGTATAAAAACATGGCATAAGAAAAATTTAATCTGTTTCCTCTCTTTCTAGAACCTCTCTGCTGATCTCTCCCTGTTTCTCTCAAGCTGCTATCTGTTTTGAAGCTGACTTTTCCCTATGACTTTTCTCATTTATTATCTTCATTCTACAGCATTTCATAAATTACGTGAACATTATCTGATGAGTTGGTAATTTGTGGGTTTTAAAAGTTCCCCTTATCGAGAGTGTCAAAATTCTTCTTTTCTGCAGGAAAAACAAAGGAGACTTCCATTGCCTCTACATGCTCTGCAACAACCAACCAGCCAGACTACTTCAGGTGGGTAAAAAMGCAATTAACTCCTGCCACTCACAGTGGGGTGCGGTGTCAAGCTCCTTCCTGTGTTGGAAGGGTGAGTTTGAGGTGGTTTTGCTTGGCCTCCAAGGCTCAGACCTGCAATGATCCTCATGGTGGGTTAGGCCAGGACGGGCCCTCGCTGCACTGCAGCTGCACCGGCTCAGCTGCAGCCGTGCTCTTGCATCCCCTCGTGGCATTTGCAGTGCAGGAGGGGAGGGAGAAGTGTGTGTGTGGGTGGTATAATCGTGCAAATTGCTCACAGCCTCTGTCAGAGCAGAGATGTTGGCAGGGGCAGTCAGAGCAGAGATGTTGGCAAGGGCAGTCAGGCCTCCTGCAGCTCTTGGGCTCGGGGGCACCTCTGGCCTTTGGAGCAGACCCGGCCGGGCCCTGGGCCATGTTGGACACRGCCAGGGATGCTGCGTGGCRAGGCTGAGGGCCAGTGTGGCCCTGCAGGGAAGCAGCCGAGTGWGGCCTGTGCTGGGGCTCTTGCTCTGGGATGTTCCTGGGCACAAGCCACTAGTCCAGGCTGTTGCTCCTCAGCTACCTCCCAAAATGTTCAAAGGCATCTGTAGTTTTCTTTTCAAAGCCATCCAGCACACCAGTAAGGTGCATCTGGCCTGGGATGCATCACTGGCACAAGTTGTTGTGTATCTTGGTTCTGAACTTCAATTTGAACAAGTTTTACTSCTTGTAAAAATTAATCCGAGGAAGGTTTGAAAATTTCCTTGCCATGTGGAGGGAGTTTCTGGCATCCAAAAAGAACCAGGTCTTCAGGTCCAGAGGAGCAGAAGCTTTGGTATGGCAGTGTTTGCAAATGGCCTCTATTATTCTCATTGCCACTTCATATTGCATTTTTGTCATGAGTTTGATAAACCCCACACTTGTGTTGATTTGAGGGACAAGGAATGAAAAAGGTTTTATTTTACTCCCATACGTGGCTTTAAGTATTAGTTAGTTTTGTCCTCTTTAGAAGCTGCTGTGGCTTGTGTTTTTGCTGTTGTTGTTTCAGACTTGTTTGCAGTTTGCTTTTGTGGCTGTATTATAAGTGACAGTTCCATGGTCAGGGATGTTACTGCTGCTCACAAGAACAATAAAATTTTATCATTAATTCTACTTTGGTATTAGACAGACATAAATGCAGCTCACAACTCTAGCTCTGTGCATCCAACTCCACAAATACAGTTCCTGCCAAAAATGTATTGCAGATGGATTTTCAAAAATAAATGTAGCTTAATTATTTCCTACATGGAAATAGAATAGAATTTCACAATGTCCTTCTCTTACTGAAGCTGCTGTATTTGTTGGTCCTTTGAAATTTGAAATGGATGCCGATGTTTTCTAAGTGTGCTACACGTGCTGATGAAGAAAAACTCTAAAATGTGAAATATTGGTAGAAAACTGTTGTAGAAATGTGGCAGATTTCTAGAGTTACCTGACTACATTCTCTGGAAGCACAAGTGCCTGCGTGTGGAAAAAGCCAGTCACCGAGTGAGTGACTTGAAGCTTGGGTGTCTGTGCTTGACATTCACTGTGTGCTTGGTGTAAAATTGCACATGTGCCATATGGAATAGAAATTTATTAGAATGTTCTTTTATAACACACTCCTAGAAAAATGGTCTAATTTTTCCATTAGGGAATAYGTAGCCATAGTCTCCTTGGAGCAGTGCCAGCGCTACAAGGATGACTTCAATGCAGAGTATGAGGAATACCGGAATTTACAYGTCCTGATAGACAAGATCACCGAGAATTTCCGACAGTTTAGTGAGCAATGGAAGTCTCTGACTCCAGGCTCCAAAGCCCATCAGGTAAAGAAGGATAAAACAGTGAAGACTGTGATACATCATTGAAGTGTTTTAGATTCCCTGGTACTGCTCAGAGAGACAAAGGGAAACTTTGTGGAATAAGCGTGTCTGCTCAGACAGTGCTTGGGCTGGGTCTGACTTTTGCAAGACCCTGACCAAAACCCCTGTTAGAGCTGTCTATGAACAAACAGCACGGTGAGAGATGTCCCAAGCAGAGTCTTAGGTGTGTTCTCCTTTTCTTGTGTACTGAGAGGCTTCATTGCAGATCTTGGGTGATGCTTTTAGTTTGAGATTTATTTTTGCAAACCTGCCAGAAAAGCAGTGACTCACAGAGAAGAAAATCTCTAGAATCAGACTGAGTGTATTTTTACTGTTTTACCTATGTTTGCATTTTCTAGTGATAGTGAGATGTTCTTCATATGTTTTTTCTTGAAGATGCTGCTTCATCGAATCCTATCAGAATATCAAGAGTTACAACAGGTGTGTGTGACACCAGACCTGCAGGGSGTGGTAACAGCTGAGACTCCCACAAGGCTATTTTAAAGCAAAGGACTTCAAATTCTCAACTCTGCAGAAATGTTTGCATGCCCTGATTTTCTGTTTATTTCTCCTTCATAGGGTAGCCCCAGCTACTCTGAAATGAAGAGCAGGTGCCAGTATCTCCACAAAAAGCTGTCACATATTCGGAGACGAATATCTGAATATGACCAGCAGCATGTGGAGTCCTGGCACYAGAYRTCTGCTTCAGCYYGTTGACATCTATGAACTCCGGCTTTTTTATTTCAAATAGAAGATTAGTTAGTTTAGGATTATTTAAGTCTGTAGTGAACAGTAGGTTACGTTAGGATTGAGCAGTAGAGTACTTGTTAAAAACCTAGGATTAGTTCATCTAAGTTTGAAGTAGTTAGTATTGAACATAAGCAATAAAGAAATTTCACTATTGTTAACTTCGTCTCTCACTGTTGCTTATATCATATGTGGAGCAGCTTTCTTCTGGTCTATTATTTTTACAACCATCTTCTTGCTAGGTTGGTCCACTGAAATAATTTGATCAGTAGAGGATGGTAGCCCAGTACCTCTACTAGGAAGTTGTGCCCCTTTTAAAAAAAATATCGTAGCAAATGGAGATTCTTTATTGTAAGTATCAGCCTGTTTTCCAACCTTTCTTGTAAATGCAAACTCTTTGCCTGAGGTGGTAGAASGTGGAGAAGTTTGGACAATMCCCATYCCCAAATCACCTTGTTTCGGAGGGTTTCAGAGGACTGCACAAGGGCTGCTCTAAGTTGTCAGCTCAAGCAGCTCCCAGGACTGCTTGTAAATCATGGCCTCACTCTGCGGAGGCCGAAAGCCAGCATTGTGGCCTTGCARTTTCTGAATCTGAAATTCAACTGATAATAAGTGTACCACTGAGATCTGGAAAAACAAAGGGAGTGTGAAAGCTTGGATGGAGGAGGATGTTACCCTTACAACGCAACCGTGCCTGCCTCTGGGAAACCAAGAATGGAATGCTGAAGAGATAAAGCAGATGCCTAAAGACCGAAGCGAAAATCAGAGCATTTTTTGCAAACATACCAATCATATGCTGACGAGTAGAAAAGGGGCTGCTAATTAGCCAATAGATAATTGACATTTATGAGGAAGACTTGGTATACACTTGTTGCTAAATAGATAAAAGGGGCTCAGCCCTGTAATAAAGGAGTAGTCCTTAGATCGATTGGTCTGTATCTGTTGATTGTTATTTCGTGTTGTGCTGTCTGTCTCTACTGCGACATCACCCTGTCAGTGAGTCAAGGAATATCCAAATCTTTTGCAAGTGCCTCGGAAAACACACAGACAAGTGTTGGACAGGTACTTGAACAGGTTTTAAAGAGAAATTGGGTTCAAATGTCCCTATGGAAACTCCATTCTTTTTGTTACCTCTTTCAAAAATAGTCTGTCACAACCAGTGTTTCCAGGGAGTCACAGGTGCTGATCCCTGCACAGACTTAGGGGGGACTTTGAAGTGCAGTCCTTTTCCTAAGATTCCTACCATTTATCCTTTCAGCTGACCTCAAGGTAGAGTGTGGGCAGCAAAGCCATAACCTTCTATTGGGGATGGATATTGACTGAGGGAGGACAATGCTCAAACAGGGCTGTGAATGGCCCTTTCTTCCTCGGAGAGTATTTGACAACTTCCACAACTGTCTCCATGCCAACGATGTTAAGRCCCCATACCTGAGYCATCTTGGGGTGTTTTATGATTGAATACCTGAGCTGCTCTTACCCTTCTGTTCTCCTTCAACTGAAGTTCAATAAAATGTCACCTCTTTAACCCTGAGACCTGTGCCTTTTGTTTGCSTGGGGCAGGGGCCATTCCTACACCTCGGCAGTGCAGCAGCACAAGGAACGCTGCCRTGGGGAGCACGGGGTGAATTCTGCTGGGGTGCCTCCCCTCGGCGTGCTGACTGCTGCTGCTTGACAGAGAGTGCCAGAGTGCTGCTGTCCAGAATGGGCTGGGGTAGAGGTTTTACAAGCAGAGATTCTTATTTTGGGTCACATTTCACTATGCCTGTAAACTGCCTTCAGGATGCGTAATGTCCATCTAGTACCTAGGCCTGAGTGTTTCTGGCTGCCATTTCAGTCCAGATCCTTAAAAAAACAAACCAGAAATAAAAACCACTCTACTCCAAATAGGAAGAAAACAGAAAATACAGCACCTTGAAGTGGAAAAAGACCTTCTGAAGTTAAGAATGAAAAATCCACCAGTACAGTAAGTTATAGCTGTTGGAAACCTACTCCACATCCCAGTTAACAATGACTGAGCTCAGGAGGCTTTGTGTAGCGTGGATCTTGCTCTGCAAGGTCATAGCTGGGGAGCAAAGCAGGAGCATCCCTGAAGGCTAGAAGGCTGCTCGAGACCCTTGGGAGTGGGGCAGGGCACAGTGTCCTTGGCAGAAGAAGGTGTTGGGGGATGGCACCCTGTTGGCTTCACCAGGAGCCTGTCACCACTCCTCTGTCCTATGCCTGCCCACAGTGGGATAACCCATCATGCAAAATAGCTGAGTGTCCCAGCTTGCAGTGTTGCTGTTGAGGCTGCACCTGTGCATGGGGTGGTCCCCACCTGCTGCTGCAGGTGATAAGATTTTTGTGTAGGAAAAAAGCAGAACTTATCAGGCTCATGAGTAAAAAGACAACCTCAGTCTTTAGAAAGTCTTTGAATATGAACTGGAGTATCCCTGACCTTCAGAAGGATGAGCCTGTCATGGTCCAGGCTTGTCTAGCTGATTTCCCTTGTTAACTGAGCATGGCTGAAAGTATAAAAGAATTTACATCGTTGTTGATTGTGCATTTACAGCCTGTATCCAGCTCCTGAGTCTTTATCCTTTTGAGCAATTTGTGAGAACTTTATGTCTTCAGCTTGGAGCTCCCAGGTAAATCTCCAGGTCACATCGAAAATCTTTCAGGTTAAAAACTCTAAATCACAGTCTTCACCCTGACAGACAAGAGTCAGAATGAGGGCTTACTTTCCTCTGGCCAAGTCTGCCTCCCTGACACACAAAGGACTTGGCCAGCAGCCTGCACAAGATGAAGATGGATAGAATGATACTCTTGTTAATTCAGCCATCGTCTTCAGCTGTCCTTGAACAAGCAGTGGGAAGCAGAGCAGAACTGGGAATAGGGAAGTATCTCAGTACTGGATGGCTGGGGTTTTTCCCCCATCATTTGGCCTGAACCTACTCCTCCCCTCCAAATATGACAACCACAGCTAAGAATGTCTTCAAGACTTAATGAAATACATGCTTTAAAATAGTAATTTTACTAATAATATTGAATGAAAAACACATGCAATAAAAACTCTTGGAGGACACCACTTCTCACTTCACTGGAAAGTCAGAAGTCCTGACCTGTAAAAGAAGAACAACTGCAAACCTGTTAAAAATAAAGCTCCGATTATCCAGAGTGAGGCTGGGACTCTGAACAACCTGATGTTATGGAAGGTGTCCCTGCCCATGGCAGGGGTGTTGGGACAAGATGATCTTTAGGTCCCTTGCAACCCAAGCCAATGGCTCTACCCAAGCCAGTATTGGGCTCTATGAYCCCAATAAGCTATAAAAAATATCTCCAGTATAACACTCAAATACACTAATGGACACCTGTAAGTAATCACATGAGACTGAACAGAGGATTTTTTTTTTATTTTGTATCAAAATTTTACATATTCAATCTAAAAAGGCATAATTTAGTCAGGGTACATTAAAAGAAAGACATACCAGAATTTCAGGACATGCCTAATAAAATAGTTATTCTTTTTTCTAACAGGGTTTTTTTGGTTTTTTTTTGTTTTTTTTTCAAATCAAGCAAACCATGGCGTAAGGACAATAGCAGAGGTTTTCTCACAATCATGTGGAAAACCTTATTAGAGCAGAAAGCTTTCTGTGTTAGTCTCTATAAAGCTTAGTGCTAGTTTGGGAAAAGAACACACATATAATGGAGAGCAAGAGTTAAGGGTGTAATTCATTATTCAAAAAATTATACAAGTTAATTTTGAGCGTTAGCTCTAATGAAGGACTTGGGAGTTGCATCTCTACTTAAAATTAAGCCTAAATATATAATCTCAAATACTCTGAGTACTGCTTAAGGTACTGTTCATATTCACCACTGACCTTCTTATTTGATCCCAATGCTGCCTGGGCCAGGGGAGTTTGGGAGGTGTTGGAATCAGTGGAAGCATTCCAGAAACATTTTATTTTTTCAAGACCACTTCCTTAAATAACTTTTTCTTTTTTTCAGTTTGTACCTGATTTTTATATTATACCATAGTATAAGGGGGGGAAATGGGGGGGCTGTTATAGCAATTTTTACTTTATGCCATACACAGTTATAAATAAATAAATACCAAATTAAGTACTGCCCTAAGTCCTGACTATCTGTGATGGACACAGTCCTAAAGCCTCCACTAAAACCAGCTGCCAATAACAACTCACAAAGCATCATTATCTATTTTCAGTCATGTTTCTAAATGCTAAAAGTATGTTTTAAAAATAGCTTTAAGACTACTACATTTCCACAGAAAGTCATCTTAGAGAATGAAAATTAGAATTTATAGTATGAATTCTTCTAAGAATTAAAATTTATCAGATGGTTTATGTCTGGAAGTACAGCACATCTGCACCTGATACAGGCAGCATTATGGGGTTACTCATTAAAATGGAGACATGGTTTATTTTCTGAATAGTAGTATGCATTAAACTCTGAATGAATAATAAATATTTTTATACTGCCTGACTTCTCTGTATAAAACATGAGGCTACCACTGACTAAAATGTGCAATAGCAAAATATTTCTCTGGTTTGGATATAAAGGGTTTGTATTTCCATTAAGCCTAGTTTTGAATGCCTATAAAACATTTACAGAAAATTAAAACCAGTATTTTCTAATTTGTCATCCATACACAAATCATTTGCAACAGACTAACTCCTAGAGAAAAACCTGGGAAAGCTTTTAAAGTATTAAATATTCAGGACTATATTCAGCACAGACAAACATTCATGAAGCTTTTGTGTCACTTTTGCACAGGATGTCAGTATGAAGCATTTAATCCCCACTACTGATAATTGAGCTGGCTTCTGGTAGAAGCATYCGAGGATGCTGTCAGATGTTCAGACAAGCTGTAGTTCAGCTGCATGTGCATATTTTTCTATGACTTTAAGCTTAAAAAAAAATTACAGTTTTATTCTTATCTATACAGTTAATTTTTGCTTAACTTTTTTGATAACTATATAATGAAAAAAATTACTTGTTTCACATTTAAGTTCTATATTTATTACTTTCCAAATTATTTTTTTTTCTTTAATCATTTTGGTTTTCTTTAATTCTCTTGAAATGGCAAGGTAATGCTCTATATTTCAGACTCCTTATATATGAGATGTAGATAAGTATATTTGTCTTCTAAAGAACTTCAGGATTCACAGATTCAAAGTTTAAAAAAAAAAAAAATCATTCTCGCATAAAACTAACCTCAAAAATTTGAGTCTGCAGCAGCCAGCTGAGTCATACTCTTTTATTTTGTGTGTATACAAAAATAGAGAAGGAAACACCCCTCAAGTTCTGCAAAGTATCACCAGGAAGAAGAAAATCTTTGTGACCCTAGAATGGAATTTGGAAAGAATAATTTACCTATAAAACTGTATTGAAAAATAAAACAATTCTTATAGCTTTAAAAAGAAAAGAAAAAAAAAAAACAAAAAAACCAAAAACTTCAGCTCCAGCCATTTGCTTTCCTACCTTCTTCTTCTCTGTGCAGTTTCCAGATACATTTGATGTGGTGGATATTGAGGAAATGCCAAAGCCTCAGGGTACATACCAAATTACGAAGGTAGATGAAAAAGCAAACTTTTAATACTTCGAGCAAGAATGATACAGAGGCATTTAGTTTCTTGATTAGATTGGATTTCGCTTCTAGAAAAGCACCTGGGCTCAGGTAAAGGCATTAGCACATCCTATGCACCCGCAAGTCAACAGCATGATGAGTTATGCAGGTCAATAAAATTCTAAACAGCATCTGCAAGTATCATGATATTCTGGGTTCTTCTGTTGTATCTCAGGATCCATTGTTAGGTTTCTCTCACATGATGTAGCTTCTGAGGACAGGATGACAACTAAAGTTGAGCTAAGTCCCCACTGGGGAGGGTTGAGCTCAAAGTCCCACCACAAAAGCTGACATCCCTGGCAGTGCTGGCAAATCCATGAAGGTCACCTCCTGTATGGCCAGCACATCCAACATTTATGCTGCCAACTGTTGTGGGGACCTATGATTACAAGACAGACTTTTCCCAAAAAAGCCACTTCTGATAATGAGTTTTCCCTCTCAAACGCCATGAAAGGCTATTGACCCCTCTGCCTTTCTTCCTCATCCATCAGTACCATATGGACATGGTCAGAGCTTATGTAGTTCTCCATATCTTTATTTCTTATGGGGAAAAATACAATATGACCATACTAACAAAGGTGTTTTGCAAATGGTTAAAATAGGCTTTCTTCTCCTAGTTACTGGTAGGAAAAATTATGTCTTTTTTGATATTTGGGAGGCACTAGAGATACAGTGATGCACAGGCATTCCTCTGGAATTAAAATATCTACTCATAGGATTGTAACAGAACTACAGGCTTTCTCTGAAGTAATAAATTAATAGCAACTACAATCCTTAGTAAGCCTACCCTTTATATTGTTTAACAAATGCTGCATAAAATTTTGCTTTCTGAAATATATGAAGAATTTATTACTTTGTTTCTCAGCTTCCCTGAACTGCTACTGTGGTCCTATGCTTCTATTACACACAGATTTACAAAACCAGTCTATTTTCAACAGATTCAGTTTAGCAGCCACAAATAACCAAGAAAAACAATAAAATAAACAATAAAGAAATTAGTAAGGGGAACAGATGCCAGTCATGGCACTGTCCTGTACTACATTTAATCCCCATGAAGTCTTTGTGCTTAAATAAATCTTCAACATATATTTCTCAATGCTTCAAGGTAAAAATTAGAGTAATTTGTTAGCAAAACAAAGAATGTCTGTAAGTTCCAGAGGAGGTCAGCATCAGGTTTCACTCTTGACRCTGTTTTTATATTCTATGTAATCCCCAATCTGAAAATCTGCAGTTGAGATGCATTTTGTCTGTATTCAGTCTCCTTACATTACTGCGCAGTGGCATTTCTGAGAGTGGATATAGTTCCTGTAATCAGCAAGCTGCTTCAGGTACAAGTTGGAAGGCCATCGGTGCATCTCTACAAAATTGCGCTCTTCCACTAGACAAAGAAATAAAGGAATTAAATGTAATATGCAGGCATGGAGCACAGGCTGCAAAATTCTTTTAAAAATAGATTTAAAACCATTAAAGATATAAAGAGAACTACAAAAGGAAAGACAAGTGCTGCCCATTTTGCATTGAGCTCTGCTATGCCACAGATATGAGTTACTACACAATGCTTTCTTGTTACTAAGTTAGTAATAAACAAGGTTATTTTCTTTAAAAAAATGAGTACAATACTCTTTAAGGAAAGCATAGAGATATTCCTAAAGGAGAATGTTCGTTATCCCTGGAGGGTATCCATATGTGGTGTGCAAGGACTTTTCTATGATGCAACACTATAAATCAGGATACATCAATTCCTGTGGCAGTAGTTTGTCTCAAGATCGGCACAGAAAACAAGGTGAGGGAGGCAACTAAGAATTCAGCAGGGTGTTAATCTCTTACTGCAGGTGTTTTTTATCACTGAGGAAGTCATGTAACAGAGTCTTTTACCCATATTGTTTAGATTAATCCCCTCTGCTTTTGCAGAAAGATGCATTTTCATCCTGTTAACCCCAGATATTCCACAGGCAGCCATTGTTCCCAGTCCTTTGAGGGGCTCAGACCAAGGCACAGCAGAGAAGCTCACAGTCTGGGGAGTCTGAGAACAGGCAAACTGCTCACACTGGGCACACAGCAGGGCTTCAGCCTTCAGGGGAATATCCAGCTCGTCAAATCTGACTTCCTCTATGACAAGATAACCAGCCTAGTTGATCAAAGGAAGCCAGCTGATGTAATGTTTTTGGATTTCAGTAAAACTTTTGATCCCGTCTCTCAGAGGATCCTTCTGGATAAAATATCCAGCTTAGAGCTGGATAAACACATCCTGAGATGGGTGAGCAGCTGGATCACAGGTCAGGCACCACGGGTTGTGGTAATGGGGTGATATCACACTGGTGACATGTCACTAGTGGGGATTCCCAAGGCCTCCATTCTTGGACCTGTGCTCTTCAACATCCTCATAAATGACCTGGATGGGGGACTGGGAGGGACGCTGAGCAAGTCTGCAGATGATACAAAATTGGCAGGAGCTGCTGAGTCTCTCAAAGGCAGGGAGGCCCTGCAGRGAGGATTAAACGGATTAGAAGACCGAGCGACCACCAGCCAAGTCCAAAAAGAGAAAGTGCCAGATCCTGCACCTGAGATGAGGGAACCCTGGGTGTACAGACAGACTGGGGAATGAGATGGTGGAGACTAGTGCTGTGGAAAGGGACCTGGGGTTCCTGGTTGATGGCAAGCTGGACATGAGCCAGCAGCACCCTGGCAGCCAGGAGGGACATCCCCGTCCTGGGGGGCACCAGGCCCAGCATCGCCAGCTGGACAAGGGAGGGGATTGTCCTGCTCTGCTCTGCTCTGACCTAGGGCAGCCTCACCTCGAGTGCTGGGGGCAGTCTGGGACACCAGAGTAAAAGAATGATATTCAACTATTAGCGAGTGTCCAAAAGAGCACAGTRAAGGGCCTTGAGGGGAAGCTGTGTGAGGAGYGGCTGAGGGCACTGGGTCTGTTCAGCCTGGAGGAGACTGAGAGGAGAYCTCATTGGGGTCTGCAGCCTYGTGAGGGGAAGAGGAGGGGGATCTCTGCTCTGTGGTGACAGTTTCAACGGCCTGAAGTTGTGCCAGGGGAGGTTTAGGTTGGATTAGGAAAAGGTTCTTCCCCCACAGGGTGTTTGGGCACTCAAACAAGCTCCCCAGGGCAGTGGTCACAGAATCAGCCTCACAGAGCTCATGAAGCTTTTGGACAATGTTCTCATGGTGCGACTCTCATGGATGACGCTGTGCAGAGCCAGGAGTTGCATTCAGGGATCCTTGGGTGTGCTTCCAACTGAGCTGTTTTGTGATTCTGTGAAGGTCTTGAAAAGCCCTTGGAGAGATGCTGCCTGCTGCTGTGTTGCTGTCCTGAACCTCGAGATGATGAGGTATCACGGGTCAAAGAGGTGGATCCAGGTCAAACTGATGCACCCATCATCAGGATGATGAAAAATCACGAAGGCAGTGAGCACAACTTTCCAGTTACATATCAGGAAGCAAATACAAATGCTTCCGAAAAAAATAGCAGTTCCCTGGAAGACGCTGGTTTATTTACTTGAATGAACAATCACTTTTTCATTTTATGAGATCTACTGGGGGGTATTATAAGAATACTATTTTCTTCAAGGAAAACCCCTGCACTTCAAAAAGAGGTATCAAAAACGACCCATTACCTTGATTCAAATTAGCAGGATAATATGACGTGGTTGACAAACAATGTCCATACTGTTCCAGAAAGTTCAATTATAGGTGGAAACCTGCCCCCCCTAACAGAACCAAAAAAAGAGTGATGCAGTGCTAACTGTGTCATATCATGTGTTGATCCCACAGTAGGATGGTGAGACATCCTGCTGGAATATCCTAAAGAAACCCTAATCATTTTCCCATGCAAAAATGGTATTGTCCAGAACATAGTTTCTAATCTCAGCAGAACTGAAAACATTTGTTTCATCAAAACAAACAGAAAAATACCTGAAAGTTCTTGAAATTCAGGCTTTTGACTGAAGATGAGGTAGTTAGTGGCAATAAAATGAAGAAGCCAAGTTGAAAGGCAATCAGAATTGTGAAACTGTGAGAAGAAAGGAAACAGAAAAAAACACTTAATGCTATCATGTCTAAAACACAACCACATCTCACATGTCAGAATATTTCAGGTTTCCACTGTCAATATAATTTACTAAATAAAGTTTTGGCTGTGGAAGATAATGAAGGAGAAGTAATTTAATGGAAGTATGTAAATAGGTGGACATCTAAAACAAATTGCAAAAGTCCCTCTCTCTCGGAGGTAGGAAAAACCCCTAAGGAATCATGAATCTTGGAAATTTTGTCTTCTGCACAGAGGCAGAGCTTCACAAAAAAATGGAGGGAAGGAACGTGGCATGTTGGTTTTGTGGTCTCTTTCTGCAAAAAATCCCATTTTATTAGGGCAATCCAGTTTTTATTTTCCTCTTCTCTTTTCCAAATCAGCCTTTATTGTATCCCTTTTTTTTAGCCTCTAATCTTTTCTTTTCATGCTTTTTATGCATTTCTCTCAATATTCTATCCAGTTAGAACTCCTTCGTCACCTGCATATCGCATAATTTTCTTTTTTGACTAGAAGAGGAAGAAGCAGACCTTCACTCACCTAAAACACATCCTTTCTGTAAGAAGCTGTAATTAAGCTGAATTACTGCAGTGTGCCCATGATGAAGGAAATAATACAGAGCATGTGCTCTATGACTAGAGGGTCTGGAGCCCAAATCTTATGAGGTGCAGCTGAGGGAGGTGGGGGGTTTTATCCTGGAAAAACAGAGGCTCAGGGGGACCTTATCACTCTCTGCAACTCCCTGAGAGGAAGCTGTGGATGGGTCAGGGTTGGTCTCTGCTCCCAGATAACAAGTGACAGTGATGCCTTTTCACTGGTCCTAAAATCATGAGCCAGACACAGTTAAGGTCATACAAGGGGTTACCTTTATAAGGATCCTTRTGCAGGATCCTTAAGTGCACAATTCACCAGCTGGAAAACACTGAAGATGCACACATAGCATAATGTGCATACAATTTTTATGTATTTTGCAAATTAATGTATCTGACAAGAATCTCCCGTTAGAAGCATAACTGGTGAAGTAATTCCTCCCCAGTTCAACCCTTTTTCGAATTCTCCCTTCTATAGATCGGGACTAAATTCTGTTTAGGAGCATGTGTCTCAAAGAGCTGTTTCAACATCAGCTCCCAGCAAGAATCAAGATAGGATAGGAGAATTGGACCCCCAGCTTGGAGCTTCTGGAATGTGTTTTGTCTTTCTGCCTATCAGGGTAGGGAAAAGTACTGGAGCTAACTATAAATACAATAATAGGCTACAGTTACAAATATCTGTGCAAAGAATARAGAGAATATATAAAAGAAAGAAGGAAAAAAAATCGATTGAGCATCAACAAGACAAGAGGAAATGGTCTCAGTTTGTGCCAGGAAGATTTAGGTTGCATAGTAGGAAAATTTTTTTCATAGCCAGCATTGTCAAGCTCAGGASCAGGCTGCTCTGGGTACAGTGGTAGAGTCAATTCTATGATTCTGTGACTGCACATTCTGCARTTAAATGCTGAAGGACTTATTTCAGCCATCCTTGTGCCACCAGTTACTCCTAATAAACAGATTGCATATCAACGATTTTCCTTGGGAATAGAAATTGTTGTAAGATCTTAAAAATCTAAACAATCAAACAACTTATTAGAGTCAACASAATTATTCTTACTTGATATGTACAACATGTACCTTAGCTTTTTTGAGCAAGCTAACAATACTGAGGCTTGTGGATGCCAGTTCCCTGCTAGGCATGCTCTGAAGCTGCGTGATGATGTAAAGTTCACAAATATGCTGGAGTCTCATTACTTGGTACATCTCTGCACAGATCAGCAGAGACATCGCTTGGAGAATACTGGCTGAAAAACAACAAGACATGAGTTACGTGCATTTTACCTTTTTGACAAGATAATCAGAGCCACTTTTCACCAAGTCATTTTTAAAAACACTTAACAACAAACACAAAAATCAGAGTACTGTGATCAGCTTGTTTAATTTTTCATTATTATGAATTTATGTTGGCTGTGTCAGCTTATTTTTCCAGATATGTCATTCAATAAGGAGAAAAAAGGGTTTAGAACTTTTCAGCAGATAGGTGTAAAGAACTGCTGTCAATGTCCTGTATTTTGAAGATGTCAAGTCAAATATTATGGCTGTATTTAGTGCAAGTGATGATCAGTTAGAGGATTTAGCTTTCTAAGTTCTCTTTCAAGAGAACACTCTTCTGATACAACAAAAGATAGCCAGAAGGTCAAGACAAAAGAGAGAAACTTTTTTTTTTTTCCCTAAAATATGACATGGTGGTTGCATGTTTAAACTGACAAACAAGGAAATGTTAAGTGAAGTGAAAAGAGAAACATGGAAAATCTAACAATAAGATAGAATAATTATTTTAAAAGAAAACAAAAGCAAAAATACATATCACAGCATGATTCATTCCTTATATCAAGGGAAAATAGGCTTCATTTAAATTGTATTTCAGATTTAATATCCAGATCTTCTTCTCATTAAAAAAAAAGATAAAGGTCAAGACACAMAGAATATTTTAGCTCAATTTTGCTTGCCAAACACTCCAGTCGACATACTTTTTTCCAGTTTTTCATACTAGCAAGATAACTGTGTACAGAAATAGGTGCTCTTGCAACTAACCTTTTTAATATTAAACTTAACTATGTACATGTTCAAGACAAGACAACTTTAAAATAAAACACAGAATCAAGTCTAGGAAGTAGTATTATTGTGATGTAGAAAGAAAATTCCAAATATTATAATGGATCAGAAAAGAAATTTCAACTCTTCTGAGTCTTGTTATGTAAGCACGAAGCAAATACTTAATTTAATTAGTAATGCTTCTTCTGCCTATAGCTGATTTTACTTGAATAGGACTGATTCATTTTTTTACTGCAAAATACAAAGAAGTGCTCATTCTCGAAATATTGCACATTCAAATGTTAACAATTTTCAATTAAATAAATGCTGCTACACTACTCTCTCAATGTCCTGCTCTGGAAAAGTGATTCACAGATAGGGGACTGTATTTTACATTTTTCTTACCTGGGCAGCAGGAGTCRGTGTAAAGGTACTCTAGGAAGGAGAGGAAAGTGTCTTTGGAAACCCCATAAACTGGAACCAGAATGCTGTTTGCTTCCAGATAATTACCATTAAACATAGCAGCCATAACCTCACAGCGGGCCACCAGAACTGCCCTGTGGGCTGGCACAGTTGCACCTGAAGGATGCAAGATAAAAATAAATATACAATGACTTTATATAGCACAGAAAGATCTTCATTTTAATGCTCACGTCTTCTTAGAAGGTCATCCCTCCACTGAACATGATTGGAATGTTGAAAGTTAACAATAACTAACAACACACTTGCAGCATGCTAGTTAAGATGAATAATGAACAGTAAAATAAAGAAAAATAAACAAACAAAAATTAATGAAGCCAAAATGAAGTAGACTAAACCAACAGAAAACAGACAAARTAGAATAAATCAGTTCATATTAACTGAACCTCCAGCCTATCGCATAAATATGTAGTGCTATGAATTGTTATGCAAATGGTTGATTGTTGAGCATAATGATCTTAGGGGTCTTTTCCAACCTCAAGGATTCTACGGTGAGTCATTTGTGTTCACCAGTAACCCTACTGGTAATTAATATTTGTGCCAGAGTAACCATAAAAAGTGCAGAAAAGCAAATTATTCCAGATGAAATTCCACTGAGTCCTTCAAGTATAAATGTAACTTGAATTAAATATTGTGGGGCTTCCTGAATGGTTGTCTTATGAAAATAACATTGATTACTTTTCCCCAGAAATGTATTAATTTTGTACTATTTGCAAGTGAATCCTTTGCTTTACTACAGCATTTGGAAGACCTGAAGAGGCTGACAGTCCAGGGTGGTAAAGGCCTTTCTGTGTGTAAGGAAATGCCAAGCAAGTGCCAGTCAGGACAGCAACCAAAACCAAAATGAGCATTTAGAGTTGAATGTAAATGTTTCAATCAAAATTATAATAAACAGATCAACTGAGATGCAAGATAAATACACTGTATACAAAGAAGTTGCTGTTTTAATTATCTCTTTAACCACAACATTGGCACCTGAGTAATTCTTTGAAGACTTCTGGCACTTTCTGTCTTTTGTTCTATTTCTACTTCCTTGTACTTCTACTTTGAAAATGTCTACGCTGACAAATACAAAACATATATATATGAATACAAACATATATATAATGAATATATATATAACAATATATATATTATACGTATTCATTTTATATACACACACACACACACACACACACACACACACACACACACATATATATATAATGAGGATACTTGTTGATAATACCACATATTTGTGGTGGTAATATGAGTAGTACATGAGGTTGCTGTGATCTAAAAGACACATGTACTCCTGTGTGTGCATGTGAATGAACATCTATCTATTAATTAAGAAATTCAGTCATGTTCAGTGTTTTTACACAGATATAATGGGCTCCCATTTTTCCTGGCTCCCATACTTCTGTAAGCTAGAAAACTCAAAGCAATGCTCAGTATCCAAGAAACTGCTTTAAAACTTATAGATTTATTTGTCTGGTCAAGACTAACACCTTTAGTTTCTCTTAGTAGTTACTTAATTTTAATAAAGGTACTGTGATTGATGAATTAAAGAAAAAGGTTTGGAAGATGTATAAAGTACTAGGTAAAACTGTTCACATTTTATTAGCACGCTTTTTAAAAATGCTTGTCAACCCATTCAGGGATTTAGAGTCTTTTTCTGTAAAACACAGTGTTCTGGTTTCATCAACTTCCCACAAAGCCTCTCACAAGCACGGGACACGAAGGTGAATTGTTCATGCCATTGAGCTCTACAGTATTTTCCTCTCATTTCCAAAGATATTTCTGTGGGKTTTTTTTCTGCCTATTAAATAGAACATCCAGAAAGAGCCTGCTTGTTCTTCTGTGCTTATGCTTGAGGAGTTAATGCTTCATATTTGGCCCTGAGATTTACATCTGAAAATAATTAAGTATCTAATTCTAGGAAGACCATTTCTGTGTGAAGGGYAAGTATGGACAAATTGAGTATAATGTTAGCTTTTAAAAGCCATCTAGTTTTTATTCTCACAGAAGCATACAACACATGAGAAAAGTTTCTCCCACTTCGTCTTTCATTGTAAGGATGAACACATTTAGTTTCCAGAAAAAAAATTCAATCAAGACCCTGCAGCACGTCCAGCAGTAAAATGTGGCAGTGTCAGCGGCACTAGATCTGCAGGTCACCAAACTCAGGTGGCAAGGCCAGAAAAGCCAGTCCCTGTCAGTTTCTGGAGGGATGGGAAAGACACTTCCACAGGCAGCACCTTCCTGAGACCTACAGGGGGATGTTGGCTAGGATTCAGTAACCCCATCTCTGGTCTTTTCATGGATGGCAGCAAGAACACATGTGGGTATCCATGCACTTTCAAGGGGAGATGCTGGGCAGAGCCCTTGAGCATGTTCTAGTGCTTGTGAAGCTGGGAACAGGAGTGAGATAATAAAATAAAAATGAAAGTTAAAAGAAAAAAGAACAGAACAAAATAATATCAAATAAATCAAAGTAAAACAAAATGAAAAAATGCCAAAAAAAGAGRGTAAACCAAAATAGAACAAAACAGAACAAAAATTAATGTCAATCAGGGAGTCTGTCATGATGGACAGAGGGAATTCSTAAAGGCTTATCCCAGACAAACCATGCTGGGAGTGGACACTGCCACAGAGCATCTGCAGCGACAAGCTTTCCCTGCTTCCCACAGTGATAGCAAAGCATTAACATTTCCTTGGTTTTGATGCCACCTCTATGGGCCATCTCTRTGTCCCATGTTCCTGAAAGAGAAAAAAGGATAAAGAATGGAGGCCAAGGCAGCAGAGGTATCTTACCTTGTATTTTGAAGATGACATCAGCCAGGACAGGCGTGTTAAAAAATAGCCTGAGAGAAGTGTTATAGAGCCGTTTAATCTGGTGAGACCTGCAATCCTTTACAGAGTTAAGCTGAAAAATAAATTGGTAATAAAGCCCTGTCAAGTGTGGCTGCGCACAGAACTAAAGATTATGGGACATCATCTATAGAAGAAACTAAACCACAGGCTCTCRCATGTTTACTCCTCTGCAATCATCTTTTATCTTCTAATTTCCATTCCCTACAGTGCAGCAGATCTAAGGGGTCTCTTGTCCCCCACAGCCACATCTCAGTTCTCAGCTTGGTACTCTGACCTGTGACAAACTTCCCCATCCAGTCCCATCAGGCAGGCTGGACTTCAGCAGAGCTTTCTGGAGTCCATACTTTCTCCTACATTCCCTGTTCAGATCAATGCTGCAGCAAAATGAGTTTTGAGAGCTTGCAGAGAGCAGGGGTGGGACACACATCCACCCCCCAGCACAATGATTGGTAGAGATATAGGGCAGCTCAAAGTTCTGTGTGTCTTTATATTGCCCTGAAATTGCCTCCACAGAGGCAGGGGGACCCACATGCTGGAGCAGACTCCTCTTACAGACCCCTGGTAGCGTCAAGACCCTCCAAAAACCATTACTCCCAGTTAATTTTCAGTTTTAATTTTCTTACCCTAAGAATGGAATCTACAGCTGCCAAAAGGAACATCATCAAAATCACATTGCCAGATTGTGACAAGTGAAATTCAAGATGAACTTGAATTTGTGGTTAAAATCTTAAAAATTTTTAGTTTTACTAAGAAAAATCAAAATTTATTTCTTTTTTGGCCTCCAAAGAAAAATGCTTAGATGTACCCTGTACTTAGAAAGTACCCTGAAGGCATAAAAAGACCAGTGAAAGAAATGACARCAACCCAGGCCCACTATCTTAAGTCTTCAGGCCTCTCCAAGTACAACGCTAAAAATGTTTTAACAGCGGACACAAAGGGCTGTCAAGCCTAAAACAGACCAATCAAAAGCTTAAAACAGCTCTGTAACTTTTTGATCTTTATACTGTGTTATTTCAAGAGAATCCAAGAGGTGTTCCCATTAAAATCAACAGAAATCATTTGCACAAGTTCTGTATTATCAGGCAACGCATAAGCTCTGCTACCAAATGTCTGTTAAAACTAACTCTGYATTAAAACTAATTATACATCGTAACTTTTTGCTAATTTAACAATGTGATGCCACTTATATTTTTCTGTGAAGTTGTCTACTGAATTTTGGAGAGTTTTCCGCATCACAATGTATCTGAGAAACTACCCTTCTGGATCTACTGCAGAAGCCTAACTTTTGGCATAKGTTCAGGAGCAAGTATCTTTCCTGGGCAGCCGCTATTACATGAGAATTAACAAAACATAATCATATTGCCACACAATGTTCAAAGCTGTGAACACGAGTAATCCTTTAAGAATACCTGTCTGTGTAATTTTTACCAATTACATTAATTCTGCACATTACATCAGGATCTCTGTGTACGTGCCAGCAAACGACCCAGTGAAAACATGAAGAATACAGTTTGTGTAAGCCAAAGTGACTTTTAAGCAAAAACTGAGAAGAAAACTTTTTGCCTACAAAACAATTTCTCAAGAACTTAAGTACCTTACAGGGACCCCAAGGGAGTTAGATATACCTTTCCTGGAGTTTTCAGGATGCATTTAACTTTTTCAAGCACATGCTCTGTTTTTTCTGGATCCTTCAACTTCTTCTTTATGTCCTCTTCTAATCGTTCCCACTGGAAAGCACCTGTCATCAGACCAGGGAGACACGGGTTATGCATGAGCAAGGCATGGGCCTCAGGAGAAAAGGTGATATCAATGCCTAACAGATCCTGCAGAAAAATAGATCTTGTAGGAAGGGCAAGATGCAATTTTTGCATGTTAGAAGGTCCATGGTACTTTTTACAGTGCAACCAAGCATCACCAGACTAGAGCATCTTGCTTGCTTTCAAACTCAATTTCTGAATTCCTCTCAGTTCAGTCACTACGTATCACAGGCAGACATTCAGAAAAAAAAATAATCTGCAATGTTTCAATATTTGTGTAATGTCTATCTTCTGCCATACTGCTGGTTGCATTGTTCTGTCAGTTTCTGAACCAGAAAAACTTCATGCACTTCATGTTACATTCTGAGTCCTCACAGCTAAAACCAGCACTAAGTTTGCAGYATAAATTTCTGTTATTCTTGTTTTCCCACTAAAGCCATGATAYTGGCTGAAGTGTTTCAATAGCTTTCTTCCAAAAATGAAGACTGTTAAACTATCTTTATTTTATCTTCATGCACTTTGCTGGACCAAGTCTCAAAGACATCGTGAGGCTTCTGAAGCAACTTTTTTTACTCAGGACAAGAAGGAGACAGAAGCAGATCAAGCTCAGGGGCAAGCCCAATTGAGGACAGCCCTGAGGATGSTTTGCTACAGAAAGACTGAATCATCACCCACAGCACTCAGCGTCCTCAGCTCCACCAGCTCCCATCTACACCCTGCTGGTRTTTACAGCCTCATGAGCATCAGGTCATGGTCCTGAAAAGCTGAAAACTCATGATTTTTTCAATTCTCAGCTGGCACCTCAAGTGCCTTCAAAAAACATGGTCATCTCTCAGAGGCATCAAAAAGGCAAAATGACTTTTGGCAATGCCCCTGAGGGTGGGAGCTGTGATCTAAAGCAGAGCTCTGTCTGCAACTGCACAAATTCACAGCTCCTTGGTTGACATAAAGGAAAGTAAAAAAGTAAAATTACCCACAGGAGGCAGCAGATATTAGTTCTGGTAAATGGCAACAGATAAAGATGTTTACAAAGGTGTTTTATGCTGGAGAAAATGAGGCCCAAGGGTGACCTTGTCACTCTCTACAGCTCCCTGGAAGGACATTTAGCCAGGTGGAGGTTGGTCTCTTCTCCCTAGTAACAAGTGACAGGACAAGAGGAAATAGCCTCAATATGCACCCAGGGAGGTTTAGATTGGATATCAGGAAAGTTTCTTCACCTAAAGAGMTGTCAAGCACTGAAGCGAAGTGCTCAAGGCAGTGGTAGGGTTACCATCCCTGAAAGGACTTTGAAATGTGGTGCTTAGGGACTTGGTTTACCTGATGGACTTGGAACTGATAGGTTAGTGGTTTAACTTTGAGGTCTTTCCCAACACAAATTATTCTATGAATTAAAAGTACTGCATTTATCCATCACCTCCTGAAGTTCTAGTTTTAATTCCCTATTCTCCAATGAATAAGAACAAAAATTAAACCCATTCAGAGTGAAAAATTACTGCATCTKTTCTTTATGATTGGCACTGTTTTGTAAAAAACAGAAAGGGATGCCTTTGATGTACAAATTCCAACTGAAAGCTGAAAGGTTTTCTGATAGCTTGAAAAATACTTTATAATAAAGAACAAYCAGCTATTGGCTACTTCCATTAAAAAACCAAACTCTTTGAGCTGAGGACTTCTAAGCAACATCTGGAAAATTATAAAAAAATGGATGTCATTTTAATAGCTGGCAYTAGGTAGGTGAGGTAGTAGCAAAGGTAGGAGGACAGTTAGTAGCAAAACTCAAAATTTCTGATTTTCATAATTTTCATCAGAAATTACCACATTCCAACCAATTAGCACTCTTTTTTCTTCAGCAGTACCATACCCAGAAGAAAAATGACTTTTCCTAAATAACTCTGCACTCTTGTCATTGTGTTTAGAACATGCAATCATTTACAGTATTTTAAAAACCTAGGATCTGAAACTGACTTCAACTCCAAATACTTTTTGACAAAGGTTTTGAATGTCACTGATGTTAGCTTATGGACTAATTTTATTTAGGCCCATTAGATGTGGAATGACAACTAATTTAATCTCTGCTGAATCTAGGTGATAGTCTTTTTTCATTGTCCATAATAATCACAAGGGATAAAACASGTGTGGAAACATGGTGAAACATCATCTCACAATGGCAGAACCGTGTTCTTTAGGGTGATGAACATACTCCTTCATGACAGAATAGGAAATGAGTTGCCAGACTTGTTCCCAGCAGGTACCTGAGTAAATGAAGTGGAGGATGTCTGGGAGACAAGCACAGAAGACAGAATCCTTCACCACCACCCTGACTGGTGGCACACAGGATGGGACACCTCGGGGGGACAAGGGCAAGGGATCCCCCGTCTCCACTGTGAAGAGACTCTGTGCCAGCTGCACCGTAGAGGCGTCATGGGCATCGGATGGGCTCTTCACCCCGAACAGCAGCATGAAGAGGTGGCTGACAGAGCAGAGGATGATCTTGTGAGCCTCCACCGCTGTGCTGAGGTCCTCGGGGTAGAAGGCCACATCTGCACACTGGCAGCAGCAGAGAAGGTTGTGCAGGTCTGCGTTGTAGTGCGAGGCTTCGCCCTTCAGGATTGGCATTTTTTCTGCAAAAGACACCAGGCTGTAAAGCTTAGACCAGTGCTAACCACAGGACAACAGACTTTATCAAACAAAGAGCAATTTTTATAAGAGGTAATCTGTAAGAAAATTTCTTATATATTGTTSAAATGCCTTTAGTAAAATACTCAAAAAATGGAAATACTTAGTAGAGTAAAATTTAAAAGTTAAGAAATACTTAGTTTAATAGTAAGTATCTGTCCCTTTCATGAACTCTCTTTAGGAATTTACACTGTAAAGAAACTTTGACTGTGTATCCCAAATCTAAGAAGTCTGAGCAAATTTTTAGAGCATGTGAGAAGAGGCAGCTACAAATTTAGAGGTAACTACTTGTCAGTATAATTATTTCACTGAATAAGTGCATCAGATGCTCAGAAATCACATGCACRTGCATACTTCTCTCCCTTGATACATCAGATAAAAACCTTACATGATGATTCTGCAGGATTCAAGCTCTAACAATCTTCTTTCGTAATCTGTCTGTAAAGGTTTTATGTAAAGCTTTTATTAATTAATGTTTTCATTATCTCATCAAGTCCACCAGAAAACCACTCCTATTAGTTTTACCCTAAATAAACTAGAAATTCATTGCAATGTTACATATTGCCATACAATTCTCCCCAATTAAACCATCACTACAAGATGATGCAACATAACTGGAATAGCTGACTATAGATACCACAGCTCACAGTAACTATTGTTAGTAAAAAATATAGTAAAACTTATTAATTGTGCAAAGCAAGTCATAGACATATGGAATGATATTAGAGACCAGATATCCATGAGCACCTGGCTGTTCAAGCTGAGGTGGCTGGACTCGATGACACTTCTGTGTCTTCTTCCTTTTCTTCATTTTTTCAGATGACTTCTGATTCAAACTTTGGATCATAAAATATTCCAGCTAAGACAAGAAATATATTTTTTAAAAACCTGTTGTTATTTAATTACAACCTAGACATCAAACTAAGGAATATAAACAGGTTCTGCAGGTCTAAAGCCACTGACACWGCTACCTGCCACCCAGCAGAGTCCCAACACTCCTTTACCAAAACCTATTTATTTATTTATTCATTTATTTATTTTTAAATTGAATTAGAGCAAATTAAAAGGCTGTTTATTCAAATGATCATGGTTATCTTTTGTGTATTTAAACTTCCTAGAAATGACAGACACAAAGAGATTCCATTTACCAACGTCTGTAGATACTAACTGCAACTTGTGAAGTGGCCTCATTCAGATGGGAGTTACCCAGCAAAACAAAAGGACAGGAAGACAAGGGGAAAACTTAATGCAGCTTTTCATAATGCAGCTTTTCAGGTTTTCCTAAACCTTCCTAGTTAAAATCAGAGCAACCTTGGTATTCCCAATGCTTCATGGAGTTACAGAATCCTAAAATTGCTGGGCTTGAAAAGTACCTAGAAGACCATAGATTTCTACTGTCCCAGGTTGCTTCAAGCCCTGTCCAATCCAGTCAAGGACACTTCCAAGGATGGGGCACCCACAGCCTCCCTGACCATTCTGTTCCAGTGTCTGACCGCCCTCAGAGAAGAATTTCTAACATCTGACCTAGATCTTGCATCGGTGGGAACTTGCACTTGGTGGAAGGGCCCATGGTGCCCCTCACTCTCTGAAACCCTCACATCAATCACGCACCTCCTGCATGCTCCACCATGCTTCCAGCCCAGCAGATTCCCACTCACCACTCCTCCAAAGTATTTCTGTATGTAGAAGTCATTAAGGGTGTGCAGCTCAAGGTAAGTGGCTCCGAGTTCCTTTGCAAGCTGAACTCCCTCAGAGGTTGTGACACAGCTCCTCCTGTCTGAAGTGCACAGAGGACAGGTGCAAGGCACTCCTGGAGTAAAGAGCAATGAAAAAAAATCTGGCCAAATAATGCAGAGTTCTTTGGTTCCTAAAGAACCGTAAGGATATCTTAGTTAGAAGAGAACAAAGGGAAGTGAAAACATAGTAATTTTAGAGAAAGAAATCTCTAATTATAGAAAATAAACACAACTTCTTGTTAATCAGTTCCAAATAGTAGTTACTTTACAAAGCTCAGTACACATAACATTAGCCTTACTTTATTGGTTTTGYTGAAGGACAGAAGCCCAGCCAGACTTCCAGAAGCCAGGTTTGGCTTGGGCTCAGYACCTTTGCATGCCCAGGTCTTGTGCAAACCTGCACATGTTATCATTCATTAATGTCACCCTTAAATCTGACGAATTATTGTAGCCTGTCCATGCAGGAAACACAGAGAGTCATGAAAGAGGAAAATATCCACTCCAGAGCAACCTGTGATGGGTGTGTACATATTGCACAATCTGATTCAATAACACATATTTTGCACACATTTTTAAAAGTATAAAATAGGTATTTTTAGCATTATGCCAGTTAACTGTTAAATATCTTTCAGCCACACTGGGCCAGCTTTGCTTACTGACAGTAAGAACCTGCAAACCATGGATTTGCTTTCAAATGTGCTGTGCATGCTCCACCTTAATGTCCTCTGCCTATACCTATGGATAACATGTAATAAACCAGCTTTTTTTTTATTTTTTTTAACCATTTGTTTTGGCAGCACCATTTACCACTACAGAGGATTAAGATCTTAGTAATCTGTATGAGCAAACTGCTGTGTTCACAAATACCTCCTAGAAACAAAAGGGTTCTGTATGTGCACAGCAGTTTGTTCTGACAGGTCCCAGGGCAAGTCCAGAGGTCCAGCCTGATGTCTCCCATGGCCACATTATTTAGGGAGGAAGACAGAAAAAGAAAGTAAGTGGAAAACATAGAAACCCGCAGCCCATACTTAAATAAAAAGTGCAAGTAAAGGCTTGGGTAAGGCAAACAGTTTATCAAGACAGTGCCTTTAGAATGAAGCGTAAATCAGAGTAAATCAGAGTATATAAACTTCTAGTCAAGATTAGTAAATCAGAGTATATAAACTTTTAGTCAAGATCATTGAAATACTAATTGCAAGAAAATAAATATTTAACTGAGGTCTTCAACTGTCCTTTATCAGTCACTGAGCTAAAAGATTTTTAAGGAGACTCTGGCAAAACTGAGCATTCTGTCCACAGAGGATACACTTCTTATGGATAACTATTTCTATGTACATCATAAAATAAATGTTTACATCTACAGCTATCATGTCCCTTGCTCACCAAAAGGAGGGATGTTCAGAAACACTTGTTTTAGTCATGTGTCATAAAGTAAAACACAAGCCAGGCTTGTATTCTACTTTCATTGCTTTAGAAAAAAAGTTCCAGAGAATTTCAAGTCTTTTCCCACCTACTCTCCAGTGTTTGCTCACTGGTGGATATAATTTGAATCTCATACACTAGAGATACTTTATACCCAAATACATGTTGCTTAATCCAAATTAGTGGATTTAATCCCCATGYGTAATGGCTCCGCAGGAAGAGTCACAGCAAAGGTCAAAGAAGGATAGGTTGCTTTTCATCACTGGGGTTAATTAAGCACAATGTTCTTGCCAATGCATCAGTCTGCAGAGCCAAAAGACATGCGCACATTAATGTCATCCAGACAGACTAATTGTTTCTGTTATCAGCTTGGAAAAACAATCAGCTTCTACTGAAAATACACTATASCCAACTTCCAAATGAGATTTTATCTGTAGCTACAGAAGGCTGGATACATACCATTTTTTCTTGCACCAATAGCAGAAATGATCACTGGAACCGAGCAGTGGTTTAACGCTTTTTTTACCATTGGMACATAGCTGTCCTTTAGTTCTTGAAATGAAGCCTTGTCATTGACAGAATATTTAATCACAATAATATCAGCTCCTCCAATGAGCCTGCAGGAGGTGTACCAGTCACTGTCAAATATATCCTAAAAAGAAAAAAACATGCTGATCAAGAATTTACTGTCTATATAGAAAAAGATGAAATATTCTAAATTCTTAATGCAAAACTTATCATAAGTTTTTTTTGTCTGATTAGATTTTATCTGAAGACACGCAACAATGTGCAGAATTGATCTTTGTAATTTCCCTGTTTGGAGAGAAAGTTGTTTGTTATAATAAATCATAAATGTTTTCCATGAATTCAGGAATTCTGCAAGAAGAATTAAAAATCGGGTTTATCCGAGAATATTATTTCAGGAAGAAACTTTGCTGGTTTAATTACTTATATTATTTCATTTAGGAAATAAAAGCACTTTCAGTGGTAGATGTTTTCAGCCATTCATACAAAAACATTACTAATTCCACAATTTTAAGGAAAGGGTTACAGGGAACTATCTTATGCACCTATGAACTGTTAAACTGTTATAAAATAAAWTTAATAAATTCAGTGTGATTTTTATCTGCCATACAAGCGTTTCCCTAAAACTTTAACAGGTGTTGATGTCTTCAGGATGAGGACTTCAATCACGTACCTAAACATTTTGAACTTCGCCTTTAATCTTTTGTTGCTCTGTCCTGAGGTCTTGAACTCTAAAATCGTTTGATATTCTGTTAATTTACAACTGTGCTGTACTCACATGCAGTACACAGTCCTTACTTGTGGATTTATCGTGGCGCTGTGATTCCACAATTTCTGCTTTACCTGAAGGCAACTCATAAACACCAGGGGAAGCCTTGGCTTTGGATATATGCTGAATTGAAAACCCTTGAGAGAAATCTGGAACTGATCCAGAGAACTGAAAAACAACTCAGATAACCCAAAATACTACCATCCCTTAGAACAGAAAGGCTTTTTTTGCTGTTTATAGACTTAAAGAAGGCTTATGAAAAAATTGGACACAAACTTTGGCAAGGCCTGTTGTGAGAGGGTAGATTTAGCTTGGACTTAAGGAGGACATTTTTAACTGTGAGGGTGGTGAGGCCCTGACACAGATTGCCCAGGGAAGCTGTGGCTGCCCCATCCCTGGAAGTGTCCAAGACCAAGTTGGATGAGGCTCTGACCAATCTGGTCTAGGGAAAGGCATCCCTGCCCATGGCAGGGGGGCTGGAGTGAGATGATCTCTAAGGTCCCTTCCAATCCAAACCATCCTGTGATTCCATGACTTGGTAGCAGCCCTGCATAGCCTGAGGCAAAACTAGAAGAGTTGGGAGCTTGAGGGAAAAAATGGAAATCAGCAACAATGAAATAAAGACAACAATGAAATAAATACGGAAAACAGGAATAAATGAGCACAGAAGTGACAGAAGGGAAGCACTCAAAGTTTGGGTTGGGGGGCATCAGTGTGAATTTTGGAGAGCTAGTCACAGAAATAAGCAATACAAGTGGGAGTCAAATACATAAGAGTAGTGATATCAACAAGTGACATGGCTTGCACTGTCAACATAACTATTTTTGATCACTCCAAAAGGGTCATTGTTTGAATCTGGTGAGGAAGCTGCAATGCTTTTAAGAACAAGAAGCAGCATGACCCTGATGGAAGTCAAAGTCAACAAATATTTGCCTAAACTGTCAGCGCACATCACTCCCAATTCAGGGCTTGCCCTTACAAAGAAATAAGTCAGGAAATAAATTATAGCAGCCATTCCCATTGGTCTCTGTAACTGAAGCTTTTGTTCTGCAATAAATAAACCACAATTAACAATTTATCAGGAATAGCTCTTACATGATTAACCGTGTTGACAAGGGAGAAGGTCAAGTGCACTACCCTTGATTAGTTGGGGTTTTTTGAGACAACTCAGTTAGAGACTGCTATAATCCCAGGCTAAGGAGAGTCTCAACTATCACTTAACACAATCATTTAGGTGCAGTTAATAATATAACACTTGCAAATAAATGCACCTTTAGCAACTCTAGCAGTAAGACTACCAGCTACAGTGCTTTGAGACAACCATCTAGAGGGAAATTTGCAGAACCTGACCACACAGACAGGCAAAAATTGAGAATTTTCAGGGGACAGCTTTAATCCATTTTAGATGATGAAAATCTCAATAAGAATTTTTAATAGAATACATTTAACACAACAAAGGTTTAAGGGAAAAATACAATACAAAAAAAACCAAAAACCCAAACCCATGAAATATTTATCTGCTCTGTTCTGTTCTGTTGGCAGATAAGAAAGTACATCTGTTCCTTTGAAATTTCCTTCCAGCTGACTGTCTTCAAGTTTAGCCCCACTTGCACCTGCCCATTTCTACAACCTTGGAAAAAAACAGTGGTATCATAAGTAAAGCGTAGGGCACAGGTGCACAAGCACACAGTAACTGCACAGCTTGAAGCAGTAATTCTTGAGTAACAGAAAATGGTCACAGAAACTTTTTATAGAATTTAATGTGTATTTTTTTCCCATTTATTAATGTTTGTATATTATTTTTTGCTTGCTCCAGTGTACAACGGAGCTAAATCTCATGTGCTGGGAAAACAAAAACATTCCAGACAGCCATACATTAATTGCATACGGCATCCCTGCGACACAGCATCTGGACGCTCCTTCACTATCGCTTTTAAAGAACCTTTTATGCAAAAATGACACAAGAAATTTGTTCAGATGATGAACAGCAGCTCAGAATTAGGAATAACCTTAATTTCAGGCTCCCTCTATGAAATTTGTATAACAGCTACTCCTCATCCTGCTTCCTGCTCCATTTCCCAAGTCAGCTGTTGGCTGAAGGAAGAAGTAACTGCACAGCTGAGGTTATTGTAATATGACCTTATTAATTATAATTATATTTCTGATGCTGTTCTACACAGGACATATTAGGAAAAAGCTTCATTCTTTCCTTGCATGCCTTCATTCTAAGTGTCTCATAACATATTCTTGCCATTAGTAAATTATATTTCTCAAGATTCAATGTTGAAACTAAAGAATTCAGAGGCATTGAAGATATGATTTTCCTGCAAAGTCACATGATCCCTCAGGACAACAATGCCTGCTTTGTTAAAAATGATTTATGAATGCCTTTTTGGAATGGCAGTGAAATTCTTCGCACAAGTGCCCTTGCAATGCCCACACTCTTTGTGAAAGCTGCTCCTACAGCCACACAGCCCAAACCCTGATCTGAGGCAGCAGCAATGACAACCACTCTTTGCAAGGACAAGGACACCTGCCCATCCCATTCCAGGGAAATCCCCTGGGATTTCCCCACTATCCAAGACATCTGCACTGGGAATATTGGAAAGTTCATCCCCATTTAGGATCCCTTCACAGACCCAATCTCCACTAACAAAAACTTCTTCACTCTGATGCTYTCCACACCAGAAACTGGACCCTTTCCCATTATTTCCCTCTACAATTTCTTATCAAGTCTGCCACAGGGCAAATTGTATGGGTGTACTCTCCATAACTTACTAGTCCCCTGAACATACTCAGATAAGTTATCTACAGCACAGATGAAAATATCTTTTTCAGAAATCTGCTTAAAACATGCCCCTGCAAAACAAAGGCAGCTCACATTGGCCTGTGTCATCCTCTCATAGAGTAAATCAATAATACTTATTTAAAAGTACAAATAATGAACACAGTAGAGAAAAGAATTTACTGGGATATGATAATTATTAATTTCCCCCTCGGGCAATTTAAAAATGAGAAAGGATGATGTACTGAAAAATGGAAAGTTACAACCAGTCACTTTGTACTGAAGGAGTAATTCAACTAGATTTCTAAAGAAAGTAAATAAAATCTAAAAGTGGATCAGATTCCTTTACCTTTAGACATGATAAGGGCTGGCCAGTCTTGGCTGCATAAAGAACACAAGATTTCTATTAAAGAGAAATAAGTCAGGCAACTACACTATGGTTGATACTGCTGACATAAGAAAGCTCACAGTGTTTGAAGGACTACTCCTGTTGGTCCAGAAAACAAAAAAGCAGACAGAAAAAATAAAAAATACTCAGGGAATGACTTACATTTTAAGGGAGAATTACAAAAAATTCACAGAACACCTTTTCAAAATTGCCGTTTATGTATTTAAGGTGGAGTTAATGTATTTGAACACTCGCGAGCTCCATGGAGGTCTGCAGCTCTGTGCAAGGCTCTGAGCATTCACCATTCTACATGTACCTCATACAGCAAGGATATCTCCAAAACCCAGCTGCTCTATTTTCCCCTTTGATTACATTTCTGACCTTGCCAATATCATATATTCTCTAGAAACTGAGCAGTTTTTATAAAATAAGGGAAAACAAAAAAAAAAAAAAAAAAAAAAAAAAAAAAAAAAAAAAAAAAAAAAAAAAAAAAAAAAAAAAAAAAAAAAAAAAAAAAAAAGAAGATTCTGCATGTGTTGTTTCCTGATGGGGGGCAGGGGGCGGGGGGACGAAACAAACAAAAAAAAAAAGACAAAAAAACCAAAACCAACAACCAAAACCAGGTGGCTCTTAGTAGAAAAAGTTAAAAAGGGCAGCAAGACCCCCAGCCCAGGACAGAAACAATTTCATACCATTAAGGTATTCCTCCAAGTAAGAGAGGGGAGAACAAGCATTGCCCCAAGTAGAGAAAACTCACTAAGAAGTTTTTATTTTGCCATTTGTTTTCCAGCACTGCAATTAAATGAATCAAAACATGAATTACAGCTTCTATGCTATGCTTAATTCTGGATTTGAGGAAGACTCACTTGCCATTAGATATTACAAATTTTGCCTGCATTTTTCTGCAGAAGCATGAAGAAGTTCAGAGCAAAGGAATTGCAAAATATATGCAAGTCAAAATGGGCACCTCAGTCCTGAAGACTGTCAGATCTAATACAGTGTTAATTAAAGCAGCCTTTTCCAAAGCAATTCTAAAGATTCATCTTGCAAATGACTCCTTGTAGCTCCACACAGCTTTCTAATTTCAAAATCAGAAAAACTGGGGCATTCTTGTTCAATATGTCTTACGCTAGGGCAGCTTGAGCATACATTAATGACTGCTGAGCTATTAAAATCACAGTATTCAGCAGAGATTTTGGCACACACGTATTTTCCCTAGTTCTTTACGTCTTCCCTCATCCTAGGTCTTTCGAGATTTTTTTGAGAAAACGTTTCCAAGCTGCCTGATTTACAAGGATGTTCGTCCATCATGCATCTGTCCCCTGCATAAGCTCTGCCAGGACAGCGTGGACACAGCAAGTCATAATGGTACACCCAGAGCTTGGCACACCAAGAGAAACCTGTCCTTGGGAACTCAGACATTTTGCCCCCAGATTTTGAAAAGCTGGTGTTCCACCGTCTCTACACCCCTGTGACATCTGCGTGAACTGTGAGGTTGTCAGTCAGCGTTTCCATCCTGCATGTGCCTGGGAAGAACAGCTGCTCACAACGTGCTGCAGGCACGCTGCTCACAAGGTTTGCAGGCTGGCAAACACGAATTTATCCCGGTAATTGCCCAAAGACACCTGAACTGCTGGCCCTGCTGCAGAATCAGAAGGCTGAGCACTGTCCTGAGCTGACAGACAGGTGCAGCAGGAGACTGGAACTAGAGAAAATGAAACTGCACCATAATCTGCTGTACAGAAGGGTCCCCCATGCGCTGGGGAGCTCTGCTCAGTAAATTCACATTGACACTGCTTTTCCAGGCTGATGGCTCTGGAGGACAAAKAGCAGCTGCGAACCCTTCAATTTTGAGACTTGCAGCTATCAGCATACTCAACTACGAAATTCATGTCTAGGACTGTGCTGCCTTAATCATATGGATTTAATCTAGATGAGAAATGAATCCCAGGTAAAATGCAAATCCACCTTTGTGTTGTGCTCAGATAGTGGAGGGTGAAATACTGCAAGGTGCACCACATCACCACCTCTGAGTTTTGACATCATGCAACAGGGAAGCTTTTCCATGCAGAATACGATTTGAGGCAGCCTCTGTCAACATTTTGAATTGTTCTGTGCTGTTTCCCCAGTCTGGCAGGGGAGCAGCCCCAAACAAACTACAGTGCAGTAGCAAACCTCAAGCACCCAGACTATGGGAAATGGTCCTGTTGCGCCTTATCCTGGCAAGGACACTGCTCCATGCGTAACAAATAACCTCCTGCAGAGGCCAGTCCTGCTAGCTGAGATGTCTTGTATGAGGAGAAAAATGATAATTTGTCCTCGACATTCTCATTGATATATCTCCTGCCTCCTTCAGCTGACAGAGGAAAAAAAAACCTGAGGCCTCAGAAATGCAGTGACTCGGACAACAACAAGCTGGCTTTTGAAGGGCAGAAACTATAAGGCCTCCAGGACTGATGAACCTTGTTTTGCAGAATGGCAAATGCAATTAAAACAGCGTAAACACACATCAACTGTGTCTCCCATTTTCCTTTCTTCCTTCCTTCCTGTCCCTCCTTCCCACTTCTCCAGTTACCCTCACTTGCCTCCCCACCTCCATTCCCATCCTCCATTCTTCTGAAACAGCCTTTCAAGTTCTACAGACTTCATTTATATTCAGGAGATTTTACTCTTTGCTGCGCTCTGGTGACTCCAGCAAACTGCACGTGCGGGTCACATGCAGCTTCACAGATTAGAAACAGGATCCCCCAAGTCCATCTGAACTGGTGTCTGTAAGTGCAGCTGGCAAAAAAAGAAATAAAGAACAGAAGGACAGCGAAACTGGATTGTTAGTTTTACGATTGCCAGCTTCTGATTGTGTATTTCATGAAACTGTTAYGGTTCCTGCAGCTTCCCCAAAAGATTTGTCTTATGGGAGTAAAAAAAACCAATCACCCAAAGGATAGAATTATGGGGCTGAAACTGATTATTGTTTTAATTTCTAAAATCTGGTAAGCTGAGGGTTTTTTTTTTAAGGCTACTAAGTAGTCATTAAATATGTTTTAATTTAGATTATCTGTATCATTTATTACATAATAATTGATCTGCTCACACTTATAACTAAGTTTTCTCACTTACTAACAAAAGTGCTGACAACTTGCAACACTGCCAAAATCTTTTTTATTTACCATCTGATAAAGGTAATAATTTTAAGACGTGATAATTCTTTGTAAGAGAAGTAAAATTACTCCCTACATTGTATTTTGCAAGCTATCAAATCTTTTAATCTGCCATTTTTTGAAGCTGGAAAACTTACTGCCTTTTTTTTTAAGGATAAAATTAATTTCCTTCTATTGCTGACAAATATTTGGACAGAGAGCTTTTGATACAGCATCACAAGGAAGGCATTCTTGTTTATCTCTGGATTATTTTTCATAAAATTTCCACTAAGCAACACAGTTGAAAATACCACCTTCCTACAGGGGAGGCTGGCAGGGGCTTGTTTATGGGAAACTTTTTGAGATTTTGCAGCATTTGCCTGGCTACATTTTATAAGTTTATATTGTTTGCAATAATTAAAATATTAATAAAATCGCACAACAACGAAAATAATTTAAAATTAGGCTATCTTTTCATTGTACTAAACCAGGTCACACGGCCAAGTGCAGTTAAAAGGACTGAGATGGATCTCTTACCCAGACAGGACAGTCGTGCACCACCAGTCTGACATTTCCAAACACACAGGCTTGATACTCAGAAAAAACTGGGTTTCCAACGTGACTTGCAGACAAGCTGCTGTCGATTTGGGAAATGAGAGCACTTCTCCCGAGGTAGCTCCAGATCAGGCTGGGCTGCTGATTGCCCTCAGAAAAACCATCTCTTTCATTCCCAAAAGCTACAATATTAACCGACCTAAAATAAAAATAATAAAGACAAAGTTGTGTTAACAAAGATGAAGGACAGGGATAAGAGTAAAGAAAATAAAATCCCCTTAAATCAAAACTAACGTATTAATCCTTCCGAATCCTCTTCCCTCCCTAGATTTTGACACCCTCCCGTAATCAACAGCGAAACATACATGATCTCAAATCCAACAGCAGGGTGGGAGCAAAGCAGAAAAGAAACCTGGAAAGGCTGCTTGCATTGCAAATCCCCGGCGGGTTTGGCTKGTTATTCCTTGGAGTCCACGCTCAACCTCGCTGCGGTGACCTCTGGGGCTCCTGCCGCATTCCCTCGGCTGTGGCCAGGCTGGCTAACTCGGTGCTGGCTGTTCCGGCCGAGGCACTGCGGCCGCACGCCGGGGCTGCAGCTGCGGCAGGAGCAGCAGCAGGCGCAGTAACAGCGGGGGCAGCAGCGCGATCAGGATCTGCGGCAGCAGCAGGATGGGGCTGAGGAGCAGCAGCAGGAGGAGCAGCGGCAGTGGCGGCAGCCC
>NW_026623840.1:327152-346540 GCF_030028575.1 Malurus melanocephalus | reverse complement strand
GCTCTGGTGGCCGCAGCCCAAGCTCTGGTGGCCGCGCTGCTCCGCCGCGGTCTGAGAAGGCCAGGCAGTGTCCGTGCGGTCACGGCCATCGCATCCTGACGTCAGCGGGCAGCGATGGGCAGAGCGAGGTGACGTCCGAGAGCAGGTGCGYTCAGGTGAGCGGGGCAGGGAGAGGCGCTGCAGCGGAGCCGCGTCCCACCCGCACGGCTGCTGCTGCTACCCCCGGGAACAGCACCAACACCCCCCACCACGGCACGGTGCCGCCACTGTCTGCGCCAGGGGAGAGACCTGGGACTGTCACAGGCTAAGGAGAGACGAGTGTGAAGCCCCTCTGTTAATGCATTTAAACCCTTTTTAGGTTTGTTTTTGTTTTGTGGKTTTTTTTTTTTTTTWAAATTTAAATAGCATCTGTTTTCTTAATATTAGGCTGATAATTTCTTAAAATGCCCTGTAGATTTTTTTTAGCGTTCGTGTGATATTTAAAGCACTATTTTCCAAATGATCTTTAATTATGTTAAACACAAATCACAGAATCACGGAATGCTTGGGCTGCAAGGGACCTCTGAATAGCATCTAGTCCAACCCTCCTGCCGGTGCAGGGTCACCTACAGCAGATTACACAGGAAACATACCAAATCCATTCTAAAAATAGAATTTTTTTGCTGTCAGGCACCACTGTATACACTAAAATAAAAAAAAAAAATTAAAAAAGCAGAGTAAAATATTTTAGACGTACTAGATGATGAACAATATTCTGTTATGTGAACACATGCTGCTGTTAATCCCACGGGCAASAACTCATTCAAAACAGGACTTGATACGATTATCAACAGAATAATGAATAGAGCTTTGCTTGCAACAATCCATACTTTGAGAAAAATCCTATTCCACTATTTGCAAATGTAGGAGATGCCATTTGATGTCACTGCCAAGGTTTTATATCAATATAGTACGGACTAGCAAGACCATTTAAATAAATGCAATTATTAATATCTGCTAATGAATGTAATGAATTATTCATATTATAAATTCTGCAGGGTCTACTGAGAAAATAAAACCAACCAGAGAACAAAACAACAGATAACTTACTAACATGTTTGTTTTCACTCGTTTTGTCCCATTCCATCTTCTGCTTTTCAATCTAACTTTGCTCTAGAAAGCTAAAAGACAAATGACAAGGGGAGGTTGTGTTTTTGTTTCCTCCTGCAAAAAAAAAATTAGAATCCCTATTTCTTAGGTAAGTTTTAAGAAGTATCACARGGAATCTCAGCTTTTTTTTCCCAGATGATCCTCCGACTGTGATGTATTGCCATTCACATCCAAAGCCTCAGTAGTGTCCAAACATTGGGTGTATGATGTTAATTTTGTCAGTCAACAGACCACACAGAATTTTGCTACCGTGGCTATTTGTTTACTTTTTAAAGGTCACTGAAGATCCTTTGGAATCCTTAAATTTGCACCTGTAGCGATCTACCCAKTGAAAATGAAACCTTTGGGAGAAAAGCTCTTCACATCACTAATGAGCCTGGTATAGCTAAAAACATAAATAAATGTGCATGTACATATACACACACAAATATGCATACACAGATATACATATGTTTAAATATATGTATGCATGCACATTATAAATACAATGCACATACCCATGCTGAGGTGCACACAAATACAGCAAGTTGCAACATCAAGAAAAACTGGTCTGAGAAATTAGGCAGTACTAATGAGAAGTGACCCAATTAACCCAAACTCCAATTAACAAAGCTTATTCACTGCTGCAGCCCTAGTCCTGCCTAGGAGTGCCAAGGGCAGGGGTACCAACGGAGATGGACGGTCACAGRAAACATTTTTTTCTCTCTCCTTCCTTCAAACACCTGGGAAACCACTTGGTTCTGACAAAAGTATCAGTTCTGGTGGTTGATGTGAGATTCATCCAGCTGCTTAGTAGCACTTAAAGCTTACAGACTAAAATATACTGAATTGCTTCTGTCACAGTTTCCCAACAGTCAGAAGATTGAACAGAACATTTAAAAAGCAAGCATTAAAATTGGATGACGATGCATTCTGTTCTGTCAAAGTAAGTCCATAACCCCGTTTTTGCTTGCATTGCTCCAGGATTGTATAATACGTTTCAAATAAACAAACAAACAAAACCGGAAAGGAAACGAGTTCACTTTGGCAGGATAATAAATACCACAAATAGGGAAGTTTCTTGGCACCCCTACCCTAGATGCATTCTGCAAGTTACGTGGGTAAGGGAAAGCCCCAAAAGATTGTTTAGCTGAGAGGATTACAGAGGATTGCTTGACTGTTCTCTGTTTGGCAATGGGGAAGTTGAATGCCCTGTGATCAGCAAGCCTTTCAGCCAGCAGGCATTTGCCATTGTTGCGGACAAATAACGACTAAACTGCAGAAAAGGGAGTCTTTGACAGGCTCCAGGAAACAATCGCATATTCGGTCTCGTGCAGTTTGCTCTGGAACACTATTTAGTTTTGTTTCAAACGATTTCCGTTGTAGCTTTCCGCTGAGTACCCCAGATAAAGCACTGAAAACAAATACTCAGCCGTTAATTACAAAGGGGAATGATATCTGCCAGCGTAAAGGAGATAAGTGCAGGCAAGTCAAGGAGGATTTTTCCCTTGTGGAAGCTGAAGCCTTACTTGCACTGATCCATGCAGAACTATCTAGCCTATATTTTCAGGACAGTGAGGAGATTTAATGTATTTGAAGCCAAAACCTGCTCATTAGCTGAGTCTGCACATTGGACAGAGCTCCTGCTGCTGTGATCAGCTTCAGGTGCGAGAGAAAATGTTGTTTTAGGAGAGGTAAATTTCCTTTAGATTAGGCTTTTTTTTCAAAGATAGAAGGTAATTCCAAATGACAGTAACACACTTGGATGTGCAGAGCTGTTTCACCCTAATACTGCAAAAAATAACCTGTGACAGGCTTGGCTTTATTGGTGCTCGTCCAGAGCTGACACGGCTGCTTCAAGATCTGCCAGCCAAGGCCCCTACTCGGACAAAGCACCAGCAAACAAAAAGCAAGTTTTCTGTCGTTGTAGCCATCTGCCACATCTCCACCAACAAAAGCCATCTGTGTGTGGAAAAGCAGGGAATGAATGGAGGGTCAGTGTTTAGGCTCAGTAGTATTTTTCAGCATAACCATGGCCAGAAATACCATGTAGTGTTACTCAAACTTGGAAACAATATTTTTTAGTTTCCACTCATAAATTACAGAATAATTTGAAAAGAACCTTAAAAATAATGAAGGTCAACCCCACCCTGCGTAATCAAGTCTGTTTCAGGGAAGTCACAGGCACCTACAGCCAGAGCCTGATGTCCCTCTAACCCAGCAGATTTCACTCAGGACTGCTTTGAAAAGGTCCCAGGTGGAGGCATCAAGAAAAAACAAGGCAAATTTTAAGGCTTTGTATTAAGTTGTAGAATGGCTTGTCCTTGGAGATATCCAAGGTTTCGCTGAACAAGTCCTTGCACAACCTTAGCCCTTTAGACATGCTTGGAGAGGAGGCTGAGTTTGAGGACCTCCAGAGGTCCCTTCTGACCTGAATTATTCCCTGACTGCACAAATCTCCTCCTTCCTGGAGAGTGACCACTAAGCCCTGTCCCTCACTTCCTCTTCTTASACCAGCTTTCAACTCCAAAACCAACCTCTCATCCAATCTTGTGGCTACTTACTTTCTTTACAAAGTTTAATAAGCTTTGCAAAAAGCTTCTCAAAGGCTTTCTGAAAGTGCAAGAGGATTATTATGCGCACACGACCCCTTTTCTTGGCATACTTACCCCCCTTCCTCCAGAAGCCAGGGGTGCTGGACTTCTCTGGAGCCTCTCCAACACTTTCCCACAGATTGTGTTCATCACTGGATCTCATTTTCTGTCACAGACTGGGTCCTCTCACCAGGAGTGGTAGCTGCTCCCACTGCTTTGGGATTCCTCAGGTCCTGCTAAAAGAGATTTTCAATATATTGGTGGACTCCAATGATACACAGACCCCAAACAGTTTGTTTTTTTTCTTGTCATAGTTTCTGATGACTGTTCTTAAAAAAATTTATCTAATCCTGTCCATTTATTAACATCTACTTTTACTACTTCTGCTTTCTAGTCTTGGTATATCAGATCAAGTAACACCAGTGCAATACATTGACACAAAATGTTGAAGGGGGAAGGAAATGATCTGATGGGAGGAGAAGAAGAAAGAAAAACATCACTTTTAAATTTAAAACCACATCCAGTTTGTGGCAGAACAGAGCTGTGCAAGCAACGAGCGAGCTGTGGAAAGCTATTACCCTGTGAGGGTGAGATGTGGATAACAAGAGCCAGGCCTGCTGCTGCAGGTGTCCCACACAAGAACTGCCYTACAAGTTCATTGCCTTTGGCAGTGAAGGGATCATGGTTCTTGTGCCATGAGCAGGCGACCCATCTGGTGCCTAAAAGCCCCAATCTGTTTCAGAGATGAAGGGCTGAAAGTACAATGTGCTGCAGAAGAACAAACTCCACTCACACTGGTRAAAATCCCCAGCTGTAGATGCAGAGCTGCACCCTGCAATTCTCATGTCATAGTTTTAAAAGTGTTATTAATTCCATTAGAATGCAGGTCAAAAGGATCAATATGGTGTGGTTTATAGGTTGTTTCTGCTGTTTAGAACAGGAAGCCATTGCCCACAAGGTGGACACGGACCAGCAGATCATGCAGAGGAGCATCACGCCCACCCCAGCCTGCCCTGGCTCCCCTCCTCAAGGCTGAGCTGCAGGGCAAGGTGGGCATGGAGCAGGAACCACAGAGAACAGGGAGAGGGCACAGGTTCCTCACCAGAGAGCAGGGGAAGGTCCCTTCTGGGACAGCCTGGCCACACAGCTGATCAAACCCCTTCAGCAAATCTGTGCTGCCTGGTGTCCTCCTCCATCAAGGTTCTCAGAGAGCTACCGCCCTGCCAGAGATGCTGATGATATTTGGGGGCAGGGAGGGGATGGCCTACACTCAGCATGTTTGGAAAGTTCTGAGCTATTTTAATCCACCTTATGATCCCCCGGATAAGCATTTAAGACTGAGTGACCCAGAACGTGAATTCTACAGAGGAAAGTGCCTCAAACTGCCTAACACGCTCCTGCAGAAGCTCTGCCCTTTGCCTACCCATACTTTTTTTCAGTAAGGTATAAATTTCTAGTTTTCCTTACTACAAATATGTTTCTGTTTTTTCTCACTAAAATCATACATGATATATTATTTTCAACTAAAATCATACATGAGTGCAGATAGCACTCATTAACTAATGTAAATGARAGTGATCTAATAATGTCAGCAAGACATGAGTTAATGTCTGTTTTTAGAAAAGAAAATTAAAGAAAGGTTTTTTATACAACTGCATTTTTCCAGATTCAAAAGACATAGCACATTGTCAATTAACTTTCATTATACAGATGTTATACATCTGCCAAGTGGCCACTGGATTTTTAAGAAAAGATATTTAAGAAAACCCTTTAGTTTACTGAAGTTCACAGATCCAGTTCAGATTTAGACTTTCAGTCATCTGCTTCCTTTTTAATTTACTTCTGTGATTCCTATTTTCTTGTTACCCTTTCTGTTACGATTTCACTGCTGTTTTCTAGTTTTCCACCTCCATTTCTGCCTGCAAAATTGTAAATACAGAAGCAATTACCAAGGCAGCAAGAGAGGATGGACTGTGTGTGATAACTGAGTGTTTTTCATTGATTTGAGTGTTGTCCCCACTTCTTTCACTGTAAAAGAGATTCACTTTAGCCTGGTAGTCTCTTGCATTATCCTGCACTCTTAACATTGCTTATTCCAGAAGGGCAACCCTCTCTCCAGAGGGGTCTGGTTGCCTGGAGCCTTTGCTGGGTCATGGCTCTGTATGTGGTGTGAGAAATAGCTTGTGATGAAAAGACATGAATAAAAGTGTCCTTGTAAATGGGTCAGTCATGTCCAGCTTCTCATCCACCATCATCCGCCAGCATCCATCCTTCTCCCCAGGGCTGCTCTCAAGGATTTCTTCTCCAGGTSTGTGCTCATGCCCAGCATCGCCCTGGCCCAGGTGCAAMACCTTGGCCCTGTTGAACCCCATCAGGTTGTCATGGGCCCACTTTTCAAGTCTGTCCAGGTGCCTCTGGATGGATCCCAACCTTCTGTCGCGTCAACTGGACCACTCAGCTTCGTGTCATCTGCAGAAGTGCTGAGGATCTTCTCAGTCCCACTGTCTGTGCCATCAATAAAAACAGGAAAGGCCACTGGCCACAAGTCACAGCCTTGAGGGGCACCACTAGTCACCAGCCTCCCCCTGGACACTGGGCCAGTGACCAGAACTCTGCATCCAGCCAATCCTTATCCATCAAGTAGTCTGCCCTTCAACTGCATGTCTAATTCGGGCATGAGGACRTCATGTGGGACTGTGACAAAAAAACTTACAGAGGTTTATGTAGATACCAGTCAGTCTTCCCTTGTYACCTGCTGTGACATCACAGAAGGCCACCAGATTGGTCAGCAGTCCCTCAGGTCTTCCTTTCTCCCCTTTTTAAAGATGAGAATGATGCTTCCATTTTTATAGTCTCTGGGGACCTTGCCTCTCCCCCGTGACTTTTCAAACATCACAAGAATGTCCTGGCAGTGACATCATCTCTCAGGGCACCAGGATGCATCTCACCACATCGCACAGGCTTGTGCCCATTCAGTTCCATCAGGTGCTGCTGAACATGCTCTTCTCATACAGTGGGGGAGGATTTCACTCCCTCAACTCCCGCCTGCAGCCTCAGGGAATCAGGAGACACCAGAAGCCTGACGGCCACTGAAGTCTGAGACAAAGAACTCTGCCTCAGCCTTCTCCACTGAATACCTCAGCCTTCTCCAAATCTGTTGACACTAGTTCTCTCTTTTCATTTATCAGRCGATAAATGAAATCTCCTTGGCCTTYTTTTTCTGACTGATGTCCTTATAGAAGCCCTTCTTGTTACTCTTCACATCTTTTGCCACATCCTATTTTATTTGTGCCTTGGCTTTCTGATCCATCTTTGCACATCCAAACAGTATCCATATATTCTYCCCGGGCCACCCACCCCTGTTCCCACTGGCAGTGCATTTCCTTTTACTCCTCAGTTTCAGGAGCAGATCTGCAGAGACAGTGCTGGTTTTCATCATTCATGTTTTGCACAGTCCACCCATCTCAAAACAGACTGGATAAAGCCGTGATGAAGTAGGAGCAAAAGCCCTCTGAAGTTAGCAGCTATGCTTTCTTCATTTTTCCAGAGAAAACGCTGGCAATTTCATTAAACACATTCCTAATGCATTTGGGGAAAATCCTTCCATTTTKGGTTACAATGTGTTATTGCAGGGGCTGGAGAAATCCCATAATCACAAGAGATGGGCTGCCCTCAGGAGAAACAGCAGAAAGCACCCCACTGCCCAAGACACTTTATCCTGGGATTTGTGGAACCTCCGGGATTCCACCCCTGGGTCTCGCCCAMCTTCAATGAGGATGTCTGGCAGAGAGGAGGCTGCACCCAGTCAGGCTTTTGCCTGGTGATCCCATTTGTTCTGCTGTTCTGCTTCCCTCTTCCAAGTCTACAAAGCACAGCCATGGGTAGTCAAGCATCTTCTTGGAAGTCAGGGATACCTGAAGCAAAACCCACCCACAGCCCTTCACCAGTCGCGTTCTTGATTTTGAGGTTCCTGGTATCCCAAGCCTCAGGCTGTGACAATGCTCCAGTTAACCTCCTTGTCACCTGTCACTGGCCACAGGGCTCTGCTCCGCTGAGGGACAGGAAAGGCCCCTAGGATGTTACCAGTTTTCAACCATAAACTCCACCAGAACCTTCRCGTGCACTCACCAAAGCCTTGCTCTCAGCTCAGGTGCCTGAAAAGGTGAGAAGCAGCACCCTGCACAGAAGGCTTTTCCAGGCAGCTTCCCCCCATGTTGGAGAGAGGATGCTGCCAGGCCCTTCTGAGCACCCAGAGCCTGGTGGGACAGGAAGACTGTAGACAGCTGCTCCAGACAGACTTTCTCCATCAACTCCATCATGGCTTTCAATGGGAGGCTTCATCCTGCTGGCTAAGCTCAGTGGGTTTGGCCCCAGGCGGATGGCTGGGCTGCTGGAGGTCACTCTGCTGGTGGCTGCATTGCGGATATTGTGCTGGAGAAGGGCCAGCAACCACTTGAGAAGGAGGACATCGGCCACAGACAACTCCTCAGCCACCCAGAGGGAACAGGAATATGGGACAAAGAGGCAGAAGTTGCCCAMGGCTGTCTTCGAAGCTGGCACAAGGCAGGGGGGAGGCAGCAGCTCTGCTGCACCACTGATTTACAGGTGCTACAATATTCCTAATTACAAGGCTTCTGTTTTTCTGCTGGAGCCTGGATTATCAGGCTCTGAAAAGGAGGAACATCTGAATGAAGACAAGATCTTGTAGATATCCCATTTGTGATTCACCATGAGCTGCCTCCTGGCAGATAAAACTTTATTTACTCAGAAAGCTTACCTAATATCCAGATATATGCATAACCATGTACCATAGCTCCTCCTAATCCTAAATATAAGCCTGTGACTAGGTCCCATTCCCAGGTGTCACAAAGGGTCATGCCAAGATCMCATCTAGGCATTCCACATGCCCCACTCAGCAGGATGGGATACAGCTGCAGCTGTATCAGATGTGCACAATGTCAAGTGCTGCTGGGCTAGAAGAGATCTTAAAAGGAGTGAGGGAAGTTTGTCTGAGAAACTCAATTCCTCCCCTCTGAAGTGAAGGCCTGAATTCTGCTGGCTGCCAGGCAGCTTGCCCTCCATTGTTCCATTTTCCTTGCCACTAGGAGACTTGGAGATGGGTGACACATGGAAGACCTTGACAGTGATTTTTGTTAGCAGTCTTCATTCTTAAGTATTGTTTATATCATTTCCACGTTATAGAGATGATGTTGCTGAGGATGTCATCCAGGTGATTAAAGCAGGGATTCGTCAATGTGAAGTTGCATTTATTTTTTTCATTTCGGTTGGAACAAATCTGTCTAAATAAACTGATAATCTCACTCCTCCCACCTGCAGCTCCTATACAAAGAGACCTGAGAGCCATGGAAGATATTCATTCCTCCCTCCCCCCACCATCTCTTATGGGCAATGCTGTTTTTCCTAAAACTGGAACAGCAGGTGGGAACTGCAGAAGGAACAGCCTGTAAACTTGCATAATTAATGCGTTCCAGAGATGGAGGAGCTGAAATGTTTTATTTTGGTGTGCATTGGCCTGCAAAAGGGTATAAAATGCAGCTGGAGACTGGGCAAACAGATCTCATGGGGTTGCAGGCAGCCTCTGAATGGAACATACACACCCCRGACAGGAACGCCTGCAGGGTACATTAACCCGCAAGTCTGGAGAACACTCACTTCTGGACAGAATACAGATAAAATCCCATGCAGTGTCTCCATASGCGCTTTGTTCCTTTGTTACTGTGCATTCTGCAAGGCCAAAGACCGCAAACCTGTGTTTCCAGCTGAACCTGCTGATATCAGAACCCTTTCTAATCTGAGATTAGCGGACCGAACCGCACCCTCTCCGGGGTGAGCTCCGCAGAGCYGGGTGCCGGGAGGGCTCGGGAGCTTTCTGCCTTGGACAGGTAAGGAGAGGGTTAATATGTCACAGCTGCAATCACAGAACCGTTGTGGGAGAGCAAAACTGCTGCCCTGAGCCAGGGGCGGCCACCATGGCTTATCTGACATCTCAGGAAGGGAATTTAGAACAGCTCTRGTTTTGCCCCCTTCGAACTTCAAAAGACAAGAAGCCTGATTTGTTTTCTTTAGCGTGAGGGAGCTTTCAGGTTCCTTCTTGTTTCCATTTTGCAGTAGGGAAATATGGGGAGAGTGTTTGGGTAAATGCCAAAACCATATTTAGTATCTTTTATAATTTCCTGTATGTACACTTTTAAAACAGAAGAATAATAGTCTACACCAAAACTAGGAAGAATTTCAAATGTTTATTTCTGCTTCAGTTTCACGGCTATGAAACAATGATATCATTAATCACCAAAATATATTAAAATTATTCACATATGACAATATTTGAAAATGCAGGCTGTATAAGGCAATATTATTGATTTACTGTATTTTACTGCTATGAATGTTTTTGGAAAGGATATTCCCATTCTGTACAGTGAAGAAAAAATGTGTAAAATATGTCCATAGAAATTGTTTAATCCTGTATTGTTCAAATTATGAAAGCAATGCACAACAGGATAGCACACAGGAGTAGCACATTTTTAAATGCCAGTATGTTTTGTCTCTGTAGTTAAAGGTTGATCAGTTGTCAGCTATTAGAAAACAATGGAAAAAAATATCCAGAAGTATCACATCTTATAAAACTATAAAATTACAGAGTGGTTCGAGTTGGAAGGGACCTTTAAAAGGTGTCTATTTCCAACACCCCTGCCATGGGCAGGGATGTCACCCACTAGACCTAGGGCTCCTACAAAGCCCCATCCAACCTGGCCTTGATTAGCTCCAGGGATGGGGTAGCCACAGCTTCTCTGAGCAGCCAGTGCCAGGGCCTCACCACCCTGACAGGGAAGAATTTCTTCCCAGTGCCTAATCTAAACCTGCACACTGAAGCAATTCCCCCTTGTCCTATCACTCCAGGCCCTTGTCAAAAGTCCTTTTCCCGCTCTCTTGGAGCCCCTTTAGATACTGGAAGGGCCTATAAGGTCTCCTCAGAACTTGCTCCTCTCCAGGCTGAGCACACCCAGCTCTCTCAGCCTGTCTCCATAGCAGAGGTGTTCCAGCCTCAGACCATCCTCTGGCCTCCTCTGGACTCACACCAAGCTGTCCATGCTCTACAGTCGGACAGAGCTGGACACCCAGAGGCAGGGTCTCACCCAAGGAGGGTGAAAGTGCAGAATCTCCCTCYACCTGCTGCCCATGCTTCTGTTGCTGCTCAGGGATGTTTTTGCTTTCTGGGCTGTCAGAGCACATTGACRGCTCACCTTGAGCTTCTTATCTGTCAGGACCCCAAGTCCTTCTCCTCAGGGCTGCTCCCCACCCATTCTCTGCCCTTGCCTGTATTTGTGCTTGGCACTGCCCTGACTCAGGTGCAGGATCTTACACATCCCTTTCACTGACATCAACCCTCTGCTTAGAACAGGAAAATCCAGGTGAACACCTGCACCTCCAAACTGATTGTGAGCTTCAGGGATTCTTTCAGTGCTGAATCTCAYGAAAAATTGCATGGGCACTGCAAGGTGATGCAGCCCCCAGGGAATTGCTGCTGATGCTGAGCATGGGGGCTTTTCAGATGCAGGGGATGGTGCTGCTCTCTTGGGAGCTGAGCCTGAACTGTGCCAGGAATACTCAAGGCCAAATAATGAATGCAAGGGAGACAAATGCTTCACTGCTCTTCCGTGCTTTCCTGGGCCAAAATGAAGCTACACAATTACTCAGTTCTTCCTGGAGCAATCTGTGCCAAATAAACATGCAATTACGGTGGTTTTTTTTTTTTTTTGTTTGTTTTTTTTTTTTTTTTTTTTTAGAGGGTATGAGGGGTTTTAAAAAAAAAAAAAAAAAAAAAAAAAAAAAAAAAAAAAAAAAAAAAAAAAAAGCAATAGTTTTTCCTTGAATGTGAATCTTCTTTATTATTTGAAATCAAGGCAGGACATTTGTGTGCAGAGGTGAAATCTCTTATTAAACAACTCACATATATATATTAAAAAAAACAGAAAAGCCTTCAAGTGCCACAGACCTACCTCAGTAGGAGAAAAAACTTTTTCCACTACAGTGACCACCTTAATAAAGAGGGATCACATTTACTTGTAATCTCTGCAGTATCTAGGTCTTTCGTCAACAACAGCTGCARCAAAAATTACTTGAAATTTGAAGAGTTAAATGAATTGTAACTTTTTGGGTTTTAATAAGATAATACACATTTCATTTTCATGTAGAACAATTATTTCCGGAGTAGGCTTTCCTTTCTAACTACTACAGTTTGCAACAACAAACCACACTTYGCTGACATCTTTCAGGAGAACAGTCCCACGGTTAAAGCATCTCAGCCACTGTTTGTCTGGAAACTCTCTTCATCTCATGGAGGAAGAGTCACGAATGGGCTAATTAGGATATCTGCACGGATTTTCCAGTTTGTTTACTTACAGGCAAAACTCTCACTTTTTCAGTCTACTTGTGGAATTTATAGATGGCAGAGGCTGAAATTTTTCATTCAACTAAAAGATTCCACCTAAGGGAACCCATAGGTTTGCGTAAATAAATGCCACATCAAAAAAAGTTTGCAGAATTCAAAGAACTGACGCAACTTATCGCACCGCCTTGGGCCTCGCTTTCTCCTCCTGCCTCCCTGAGCACAGTGCTGGTTTGTTCACCTGCTGCTGGAGCTGGCTGAATCTGCTGATCCGCAGAAAACCACAGACCCCAGAAAGCTCAGATGCAGCAGGGGTGGGGAAGACTCCAATGGTCGGGTCTGCTGTGGCAGCCACTGCCCCACCTCTGCCAGCAAAGGGGCAGCCCCCCCCTCCCACGCCCCCCTCCAGAGGCTCAAATACCTTCCCACTTTCATTATTTCCATTCCCCATCCCCTGTTTTCCCTTGAAAAAGAGCTGCCAACCCAATGTGGGTTGGTGCATGCTGACTCTGACCGTCCATGTTTGCACCATCAGCACGTGAGACATTTCTGATCATTTCAGAAACGATTTAATTCCAGTGTTAAGTATGAAATTAGGAATTGCGCAGCTATTGAAAAGGGCTTCAAGGTTAAAGACTTTTTTTTAACAGTTTTCCTACAGACTGCACATTTTTCTCTCAGGCCAAGGATCACACTGTACTTCAAACTGCTACACAGTTTTACCTGTCTTTCTTGAAAAGATGTTCCCCTWATAGGATAAACATAATTATTCTCTTCAAGCTGCTTGCTTAATACAGAGACTGAATGCTTTGCTGAATCATCACAAAAAAAATTTAATTCCAAAGCACAAAACGTGTTTCTCTGCTCCCTGTCTGGCTGGTCTGTGATGGAAAAACAGATGGTGTTTGTTCCTTTGTGAAAATAAAGTAAACCTCCCCTCAAAACCAACCAAACACTCCTCCGRAATGATTCGGTTGATCGCTGCCATTAACACGTCTCTCTAGGAAGCGGGAATTACCCAGACATAGACTCACCGATCTCTTGCCCACAGGTACTCATTCCTTCTGTCTCCTCATCTTCCCGTAAATGCCTCCTCCGCAACACTGCCTTGATTTACCCACTCCTGATCTCCCTCCCTGCGCCCCTGTCAGTCCCTGACTGCAAACAGCCACGTCCCAGCCCCCCTCCAACCTCTCCAGGGTTTCCCTGGATGGCTCTCGGTCCCCCCACCCTGCTCCAGTGTCCTCGCTCCCAAAAGTGCCTTTTGCTGCTTTTCCTGTTTACCCCCACTTTAGTCTCCTTCCCTCGTGAGGGTCAGCACTTACTCTTTTCCCCTGCCCGGACATTCCTTACCCAGCTTTTTTTWAAAAAGCAGCGACTTTAATATGCTGAAGGCTTTGTTCTTTGCTTTCAAAAATAAAAAGGAAAAAAAGGGGGAAAAAAAAAAGAAAATAAGAAAGGARAAAGGGAAAAGAGGAAAGGGGGAAATAAAATAAAATCCTAATAGCCCACCAACCCTCCCTCCTTTGTTCACAACTGCCTAAGTTAATAATTCTCTGTTCCTTCTGTGATCATCAACAGGCAAATTGAGGGGAACAAAATTTAATGGGCTAACTTCAGATTTTAAAATAATGCAATCTTCCTGGGAAAGAACACTTAAAAAAAAGGCAAAACAACTGTAAAGGCTTGCAGATAGTTATTATGCCTGAGAAGTACTGAAGAAAAAAGATTTACCTACGCCTGGACATGCAGWTACAGTTATTCCATATGATTAAGAGTAACCCCGTGATTAAACACTTTGCTGAATTTTAGCCAGTAAATGCAAYTCTGCAAAATCGTGAGCACTCTTCCACTAGTATGAACATGTTCATGAASCTTTCAATGCTGTTCCTGGCAATCTTCTAAATGTCATGCAGACAACAATACATTGTCCAGAGTCAGTGCTTTCTTGAACTAAACTACGTCTTTATTAATTTAAATAAATCAATTTCTAGTAATGCACTGCTTCAAAAAATGTCAATAAAAATAGTATCTCAGCAAACACCTGGGTCAATGCAGGCATATCTGATGATGTTGCAATGCTCTTCTTTGATATGATCCATGTCTTTCACTAGGACACAACGTCTGTGGTTATATTTAATCGCAGGTGCAGGTGGCTGGGTAAGGACAGAGGGAAGGGCAGCAATTCTCCCTCCCCCTAACACCAGCCAAGCCAAATGGGGCATCAGCTGGGGTGGATGACAGGAAAGCACCTGCCCCACCTTTCTACCAACTATGCCATGGCATCAGGAGAAGTTGACATATTAATTTAAGAGCAAATAAATAATAATAATGCCCCACAACAGATCAGGGAACTGGTCAGTACATAATAGCATTTCTAGCAGATAATCAAGATGTGATTCATCTGACAGAAGGCAGGCATTGGCATCTGACCACTGGCACTGGCTGGCTGAGTGGTCAGCGAGAGGCAGAGGAGGAGAACGAAGAAGAGGGGGAGGAGAARGAAGAAGAGGATGCCAAGAAAAGCATTTCTGTGCTGTACTTCTTCTAAAACACAAAACTGAGATGTCAGCTCAACAGCACTTTCAAGGTGCCACTTCCCCCCCTCCCCTCCRTGGACTACAAAATCCATGTCAAGGAGGCTCGATCAGAGATGGCTCTCTCACTTTAGATGTGGTAAAATTGATTGTGTGCTTTGCTTTCTTGGTTGTGATCAGTGGKGCACAAATTTCACTTTGACTCGTCCCTCTGCTTCACTTCTAAACCCATTTGTATTAACAAATACTGTGTTGACACAGGCTGTGTTACCTGTGACACACTGACAGCAAGACAACCTGCTTCACAAGAGAGAAACTTACAACTGAAGAGCAGGCATTTCAAACTGAACCTGACTACGAGTGAACTTTGCAAAAAAGCAACAAATCACACACACAAAAAAAAAACCCAAAAAAAACAAAAAAAAACCAAAAAAACAAACCCCATGCTGAAGAATTGCAGCCTTGTAGGATGATGTATTTAAAAGATGCACAGTAGTGGCCTCGGCAGTGCTGATTTAACAGTCAGTCTCGATGGTCTCAGAGGTGTTTCCCATCCTCAGTGATTCTGTGATGCTCAGTGAAGACTGGGTGTCTCCGCACTCCAGACCCCATGGGCTGGACAGAAAAACCCACAGTGTCCTGGAGTGCATSAGAGCTCAGGGAGAAACTTCCTTGGAAGGGATTTGTGGGGCAGGTCTCATATTGTACAGTGAACACACACAGAAAAGCACAATCTTTGCCTCTGCACAGAAGGATTTTTTTCCTGAATGAATGTATAAAAATGTGATTACAATAAATAAAAGCAAGAAAGCAAACAAGGGCTACTACATCACATATCGCACCAAACAGCTCCCTCTTTAACCAACAGGATCAGGAAGAACAAGACAAGCACAACAAATCCTTGGCACATGATTTAATGAACTAACAAGAGGAGCTCAGTGAGGAGAAGGAAAATTAATACCTCTATATACTCAAGGTAGTAATGCACTAATAGGCATAAAAGAGTGCACTAAAATATGCTGAAGTTTTGTGCTTTCCTTTTTGCATTTGATAAACACCTAGAGMCCACACAATAGCTAAAAAGTCAGAAACTTCCATGTCATTTTTAGTGAAGGCAATATAAACTGTTAAATATATAAAGATAACCTTTACACCTGACTATCTGCCTTGATGTAGTAAGTTTTATAAGCCGTAATACACTATATCCCCTCTTAAAATTTAAAATAGTCCTAGCAAAATATCAAATATTATGAGCCACTCTGCTGTGAATAAGACTTTTTGAAAYGCAAGTGCAAAAAAATCCTTGGCACAAGAGCAGCCACATTTCTGACAATGGAGGGCTTCTTATTGTAATCAATTCCATGTATTTCAGTGCTTTAACATAACATGAACACTAGAATTTAATTTGGAGACAATCTTCCTGGCAAAGTACATTTTTATTTCCTAGCGAAGGTTCTTCACTGGTGAATTCCCCAGATTCTGCTTTCTGGCCATRACCTACTCTGTGCCTTCTAAGTTGCTTGGTTTTCCTATGGCTAATTCACCMCCCTTTTTGTACTTTTCAGCATAATAATCAGAGTCAAAGTTCACAGACAAATCTGGAGGACTTGCATAAATGTTTCCATTGTCTATTGTAAGCTTATGAATCCTTTGTTTGACTCCTTTTGATTGCCACTTTGGTGTTGGTGATGGCTCCAGAGGGTTTATTCCTTCATACAATCCTTCTCCTGTTTCCAAGGTAATTTTAAACTTATGCCAAGGACAAACAATACAGGCTTGTCCATCAATATCCTGCAGGAAGAAGAAGGAAAGATCACATCATCTTTTAGGACAAAAGGTATGCTTGGTAATTTGGCTGTTATATGCCTACGACTGTGTTTTTTTCAAAATTACGTTCAGATAAAAACCTCAGAAAAATTCCATTAGTTTTGACATGACTCTATGTCACTGCATTATTTTTATTTTGCTTACATACCTCTATTTCTCCATTGCATAAAGGGCCTCCTTCATCTGAAACAAGGCGAAACATCATATTAATTATTGCAACAGATTTTATGCRTAATTCTAGCAAAACTGAGATCACACAGGCAAATATCTTACGGTAGCACCGAGAGTCCAGAGCATGAAATTTCCCCTCATGGTAGAAAACAACAATTTCTCTGCCATCGATTTTGGCTGTTATTCTTTGGGACTTCTTTATGTCCTCTTCTTTGCCAATGAATACAAGACCATCTGGCCCCATCTCAGCTCCTCCTGTGCTTGAGCTGTGCGAATCCACAGCCTTAGAASACACACACAAATAAATTAAAAAGTCACTTATAAAGCAATTCACATTTGGATTTCAGTGGGTAGAAGGAAGGAGAGGTTTCAGTGGAAGACTATAAACATGCAGACATAGAAAAACACAAGGATTTGGTGATAATGTTCAGTCAACTGCTCACTAACWGAACCAAGACAAGGAGAACCAGTGTAGGAAACCTGATACCTGAGGCTGAGACAAGATAAGCTCTCAATCACACTATTCCTTTCATCTGCACCTAAGCCACCTTCACCTGTCAAGACCTCTGTGCAAACAAATACAAGGAYGGCAAGTGTAAAATACAATACAATTCAGGTATGCAATAGGTAGCATTTATATGTAAATGTAATACACTTTATATAATRCTATGGCTAGAAACAGCAAGTGATTTAAGTTAATGAAAAATTAATCCTGCAAAAGGGAAAAAAATTATTTATTGAGAAGCTGTATACCACCTGACACCTTCAGCAAATGTGTCTGCCTTTCCCTTCCTCCTCTTACACATTTCAAACACAACAGACTCTCCCTCTCACTAAGTGACTATGAGCAGTTTTATCACAACAGCAACCTTCCCATTAAATTAACTTACAATTAGCTACTGAGTTCCAGTTCTCCCCAGATTCCCAGTACAACCTCGCTTCCTCAGAAAAATAAGATTAAACCAGGTCTTTATAAAAACAGAAAGGAGAACCAGGGGCAGTGGGATCTCTGGCTGCAGGGGATGCTGAGCCACGAAGAGCTGCACGGTACCTTTGCTCCACGCCAGATTGCAATGGAGATGAGGAAGCAGAGGACATAATGGAGGCTGAGGAAGATGAAGTCCAGCATCGACTCTCTTCAAGGTGTCTATCGCCCCTGCCCTGCCTTGSTCCCATGTGTCACAAGGTCCTTCGCAGCCCCTCTTTAATGCAAGCAGGAGGCAGCGGGGGCAGCCCCTACAGCACCCTATGGCACGACCTGCGGAGACTCAGCACGTCAGAACCCGGCTCTGCCWGGGCTGATAAGGACCAGGGACACGCTGGCGCTGGCCTGATAACAGAGGAGCAGAGCTTCCAGTTCCTCCTGCTGCTGTCCTCACCCATGCCACTTCTGCATTATCCCAAACCCCTGCTCGGTCACACTTTACGTGAGGTGTCCTCAGGATCAGCAGCTGCACATTTCCTCATAACCCAYTGCACTGGGAACACTGGTGAAAGTGACAGCGTGGCATTTCCGAGGCCAGTTGTTAATGATCTGCACGTTATCAACTGCAAGGAACAGCTCCCTGCTTTCCAGTTCAAGAAACTTCCACCCAGTCTTACCCAGAACGAGAAACGAGACTGCCCACAGGACGATCCAGTAAAGCATGCACACTTCGTTTTTTCAGGAGATAAGCAAATTAACCGCAAGAACCAGAGCAGAAAATCCCCAATTTTTACTATCACCTTTTGGCTGACTCTCCCTATCAGCTTTCCAAATTCGCAAAGCCACTAAAGTGCAAAAGTCTGTAGTTAAAAACATTCTTATTAAGAAGCCTCTGAAAACCCCTGTGTGTATAAATACATAAATCTGTAGAAACAGAAACACACACACACACACATAATGTAAATATTCGTACATTTTTGTACACTCACATAAATGTATCCAGCCCCAACCATTACTAGAACAACACTTGCCACCTCCAACTCATTTAAAGATGGCATTTCTATGATCAGCTTGGATTTTTCACACCTAAATTATCCAGGCTTCCATTCTGAAACCTGACTCAGGCCATCAGGACATCGTGGGTCCTGAACGGTCTAAATTGCACGGGCAATCAGGAGCCAACAGCTTTCTTTCACAGCTGATATTGCACGCTTATCTACAACCAAATGTTGACTAAGGACTACYTTGGCTCATCAGGGAATCTCCAAAAGAAAGCACTCCAGAAAATTTTCTTCCCTTAGATAAAAGAAATGGTCACATCACCCCCTCACAGGTCCCATGACAGAAACCTGAGCTACGGGAGCTGCTTCAAGTCATGGAAGTGAGCACACCTCAGTCAGCAAGAGAAAAGGTAATTTCTAGGCAATTTCTACACATTACAGTAAGTTAGTCTTTTTTTTTTTTTTTTTTTTTTTTTTTTTTTTTTTTTTTTTAAATAGAGTTTGGCTGCTCAGATATTTTCAGAATGCAGACGACAGCACGTTTGGAGTTGTCCCTGCTACCAAGTGCCACCTCGTGGGAACGACAAAAGGGTTTGCGAGCAGCGGAAGGGTTCGTTCTCCAGCTGGAATCAGAACTGGATTTGTCAATGGTGGCATTTCATTGCCGTAGCTTGCTCTGAATATTTCCAACCCGTTTTGGATAAAAGGAAAAATACTCCTGCCGAGGGGGAGGGCGCGATCCCCGCCGCTCTCCTTGGAGGATGTTCCGCCGTCGGTGTGAGGGGGGCGGCCGCGGCG
>NW_026623840.1:293257-327096 GCF_030028575.1 Malurus melanocephalus | reverse complement strand
ATACATACACACAAAAAAGGCTCCGGGGAGGCTCCGGGAGGGCCAGCAGCGGCCGCTGTCCCAATGCAGATGGGAAAGGAGAGACGGGGGAGTTGCTCTCCCAGCCCGAATCTTCAGCCTCACTGCACCCGGCATCACCGTGGGGCGGGCGCCGTCCTGTTGCTGGTACCCGTGGTCTTGGGGGAATATATTTTGTTTTGTTTTGTTTATTAATATTTATTCTTTTCCCGTATGTTTTCGAGTCAAACTTACAGAACCATRTACGATCAGCAGGATGGCAGTTGCTACACAAACTGCCCAGACGTCAGTCCCATTCAGAGCCCGAGTTTTTGCCGTCCTTAYAAACCTTGCCGGTATTTCTGTCATATTTGTGGACTTTGGGATACCTCATTCAAAAATATAATCGGCCAGCTGAAGAAATTGCTCTTTTTTTTTTGTTGTGTTGTTATTGTTAGGGTTTTTGTTGTTGTTGCTGTTGTTTAAAACCACTGGAACAGTGTGGATGTGACCATTTCATTTCAAGCAGGCTGGTGCAATTCTTGCCTTAGTTATTAATGACCTGCACAGGCTGAGTAGGGGACTGCAATAGGCGCATTGAAATGGGATGGAGATGTTTAAAATACCCCTGCTTGTGGCAGAAAKTCTTGTAAAATATTGTTATGATTATTCCTGCCTGGCATGTTTTAAGGCAGAGCARGGAAGAATTCTGCTCTGGGACTGTATCCTCCTCATGTAGCTGTTGTTCACAAGATTTTTTTCACTGCACTCTCTGAATCAGCTGATTTTTTATTTCTTTTTCATCATTTTGACATTACAAAAAAAAAAMCCCAAACCTATACCTTTCGGTGATGTGAGAGCTCTGTTTCTATGGGACCAGGCAYGAGAAACCTGCAATGTTTACAGCTGGTAGCAGAGGTGTGATCAAAACCCTCACTATACTGATGACAGTTCATGAGTATGAAAATGACTGACAAAAGAAAGCAGGTGAGATCAAAAGCTTGGTGGCTGCTTTTTAGGTAATAATGGTGAAGCTTAAATCACACCCCCATTGACAGAAAAGGGCTGTAAAGAACATCCTTCTCATGCAGGATCACATCTACCTTGGCCATGCCCGAAAAAACATTTTGAGCTTCACCAGTTCCAGTGGTAGAGTTGAGCTAGCTCGGCAGGCTGTTTTCATGTTTAAACACTGGGAGTTCTTTACTTGTTTTTCCGCCARACTTCTCATCAGAACATCCCTGCCTGAAAATGAAAACGATTTCTTTTTCCTGCTCTTGATGGCAGCATTTTCCACACTGTGAAGCCTTAGTCACTGCAGAGGACTCAGGGTTTCTCTTGACAGCTGATACCTACCACAATTCACAGGTCCTTTATTTATATTACTTTCCTCCAAATGCTCTCACCTATTTATATCCTTCTTAAAAGAAAAAGGCACAAAACAGACAATAGCCTGAATTTTCACTGCAGTTATTAAAACAGTTGTCTCTTGTGTCTTACCAACAGCACTCCTTTAAATCATACTCACACATCACTCATTTCCTTTTTTACATCATATGATTGGCTGATGCTCTGTTTCAGTTCCTCCAAAATTTCCAGGCATACTGCACTCYTTTTGAACTGGATAAATGCAGCCTAGACAGTTTTTTGTTCACCATTCTAGTGTATTTTCCTTTCCCTTCCATTYTGACTTTTAACTAATCCATGATTACTTGACTGATTTCAGATAATTTTTCCAGCTAATCAAGATTCCTTTGAATTTTATTCTAGCCTCAGGAACACTGGTAGATCTCCAGGGTACATTTTCTCATGCTGAGTRAGAAAAAAGTGCACACTCCCTTTCWGTTATTTGCCAAAAAAATACCAAGCAGCACTACATTGAATCCTTGCAAACCAATTTTATTATTAGGGAAAAAGGCATAAAGTAGAAAACAAGGGATTTAAAACTCTTTATGTATATAAGTATTTGATATAAGTATTTGGAAGACAAAACTCCTCAGATTTTATATCCTATTTTCAACTGGGTAAACTGGTTCCAAAGATTTAAGAAGATAGAAGCAGATGAATCTCTTGTTCTTTTAGAAAATCAATGTAAAACAATACAGAAAAGGATTTTTCACTGGCTTTTACWGCTAGAAATACAATTTTATCTCAGCTCTGTCTTCTCCCCAGAAACTGCAGTTTATACATGACAGTCCTGAAACAGCAAGTTTTACAGTATGAATTGAAAAGAACATTTTCCTGATCAGTAGCCTGAAAGATCCCAGATAAAGCCTCCAACAGGGGCTTCATCTAATGTTTAGTTTCAATAAGATTTATCTCGTACATGTTTTATCACAGGTCACTTTAAAAGATCAGTATTAACAATAATTTCCTTGTGTGTTGAGGTAATTTAATGTCATCTTACGTCTTTGATTCTCTGTCTCATAATAAGTGCCTGCATATCCAAGGAGATAAGAACTATATCCATTATCACATCTTAATATTATATTATTAAATATTATCATGCTTGCCCAGATCAATGTACATTTCCTATACAAAGTCTTTATCACATTTCTTCCACATGACCCTTCATAATCAACAGGTCTTTGATAAGCTAAGGAACCTGCCATCCTTTCAGGTTTAATCAATTCCCAAATGCATTTGTTCTATAATTTTTATATTAAACTGTCAGGCAGTTAGCAAGGATTATTTATACCCAAACTACCTTTTTTTTAACAATAAATAATCCTGAATCTAAACATTCCTTTTAGTTGTGTTGATGACAGTAACAGTAACAAGGAAATTGTTCTTATAAGAAGTCCAGTATCTCACAGAGCTGAAGCAGCATCACCAGCAGCAAAAAAAGGACATATTCACACTATTCCTTCCAATTTCTGTACCTGCAAGGGAGTRTGCAAACCCAGAGGAATCCTGGTTTCCAGTCCTGGAAGACTGGAAAMTGAAATTCCCCTCGAAGGCAGAGCCCAAAGCTTTCATCTCAAAATAGTGAAATAGAGTCAGCAATGATGTGCACAGGTCTGGCTCCAAATGAAATGTGGAGGGAACTGAACAACAGCAATAAAAAAGTCAAAAGGCAAGGATGCACCACAGGAAAAGCTGTTATCATCACTTTTGGGTCACTTTTAGCMTAACTATTAACAGCTGCAAAACCAAACATCAGAACACCTGACACCAGATTCAGGGTGAAGGATTTTAGCAGAATCCACCTCACCTGTCATCAGTTGAAGTTTCTCCTTCTGCCTACATCCCCACAGGAGCCCTTTGTTCTTCTCAGGATCTCTTTTTTTCCCCCTAAAATGTAGAAGAGTGTCTTTTAAATTATTTTATCATTCTAACATTGTTAAAAATATTGGCCTATTTATTCAAGAATCTCATGTTAGAATGCAATGAAATTCTTGTTCTTTCAAATMAAGAAATAAAAGTACTGTAAATTAAAAGTACTGTAAATTACGACCAATTTGCATTATCATTTTATTGTATGAAGATCTTACTGCAAATTAGGAAGAATTCTGAATGCCCAATTAATTCTTTCTTCTAAACTGTGAATAACRTGCAGCCAAAAAAGACTTCAAGAGTCACCTCACTGTTCAGTCTATGCACAACTGCGTTTCATCCATGCCCTAAAATTTTTCTTTCCTTCCAGCTCTGCTTTGCCAATCTGTACCCTTCACAACTATTTCCATAATTTCATTTAGCACTTGGTCCTCTTCTTAGTTCCTTAGTTAGTTCCTTGGTTCGTCTGGCACATGGGTCATGCCATGTTTTTACTGCAGTTATTGGGCCTCTGATTGCTCACTGTGACTACTTTTCAGAGTCCTCTGAATTAATTTTGCAAAAGCCTCAAAAGCTATCCAGTTACTTGTCATAAGAACTGATTAAACAACATCCATACGACTTATTCCCAGGCATGAATTGTGATTTTTTTTTTCTTTCTCTTTTCCATTTCCTTTAAAAAATCAGAACGTTGCCACCCAGCATRGTATCTGTCCCTGCACACAGAGCATGACAAAATGCTTTCACTTTTCTCACTTCTTGCTCTTCGAACTCTATTACRCAATCCTTGAAGTACAATGAGTAATAGTCTACTGGACGGATCTCTGCAAACACCTGGGCATTTTAACAGCATCGTAAGTTACCTAAMGGTAAGAAGAAATTACATTACTTTAGCAACTAAATTTAAAACTTAAAAAAATAAAAAACAAAACAAAACAAAAAAAAAAACCAAAACCCAAAAACTGAAACAAAAAGCAGATCTAATTTAAAACCATTTATCATAAATTTATTGTTTTCAATCTGTGGTCCAAGAAACACCAGCTGCTAATCTGTTACAGGTTGCTGTTACCTCCTGCATGTTGTCCCTCTGCTTCCACAGGTGCCTAACTTAAAAGATACCAGGAAAAATCAACTGGAAACAAAGCCTAGGAGCCAGAAATGTTTACCAGGTGCTGTTCTTTTTTTTAGAGAGTTATCACAGAATAATCTCCGAGAACTGTACTCCAGAGAAAGCACAGAAATACTGGCATAGCATCTCACTAACTGTAGCATAACTATAAACCACAGGTATCAAAAATATTGAGCATTATTATGGGTGAGACTACAGAACAACATGGAAATTTGCTGAGTCTGGAAAGGTCTCCAGGACAATGAATGACAGGTCTCGACACCTTGATAAATTGAATTCAATACATTAGACCATTTTTATAGTATGTTCTATTTGTTTTTACAAGTGTCAATCCCTGTAGTCATAAGGAAGTGTAAAATAAGCCTGTTGCTTTTCTGTGAAAATTCAGAGCTAGGAAAGAAGCCACATGCCCTGAAAAAGTGCCAGCCCTTGCAAAATGCAGAGGACCATCTGCTTAACAGCACAAGGTTTCACAACCATATTGTGTTGGTACTCTGTTCTGTTTACCTCCCCAGCAGACTGACAATTTAATTCAAGTTCTTCATCAATGCACTCAAAAGTCTTCATGAGATTGGTCTTTGTCATTTTCAAAACACAGTTACACTCCAGAAGATTCAGTAAATGGTCAATAAATGGTAGCCTGTGGTTCTCATGGTGGGAATGTGTAAGGAGTGGTAAAAAGAACCTGAGCAATGTTTGGAGTTTATGAATTCTAACTGGACTACRGATGACAAAAATCTGTCAGATACAATAACTGTGACTTAAAAACAAGGAATCCGTGCTCTCCAAGACACATCTAACCAAGCAGTTAGCACCTATCAAGTTTTCCTTCAGTGTCCAAGCTAGGTTTTGCTTTTTGCCCACGTTTTCCCCCATGGTCTCCTTATGCCCACAAACTTCCCATCATTCCTACAAGAAGAGAACTCACAACCCTATTACAACGGCATTCACATCTCTCAGCCTTCATTTGCATATCCTTGTTTCTGAGTATTTCTGGTTTTATTGCACACAGAGATTTTACAGTTCTATAGCAGTAGAAAAGGCCATGAGTTGAATAAATTCTGTAAGTTGTGTAAGTATTATTTATTTTTAAATGTAATATTCAGTATTTCAGCAGCAGAGAATGTCTATGCCTTTATGCAATGAAAGCTGTTGTAACCCCTTTGCATTTTTATGGTAGATAAACGGCACTTGGAGACATAAAAGACAAGAAAAAACATCTACTTCTTCGGAAGTATTATTTGTTAGCTTTCAGTATAACAAGAGATTTCTGCACTCTGAAAACACTGGAAAGTTACAGGGGCAAACAAAGTTAACACAAGAGTGAGGTATCTGTTGTATCTTACTATTAAGGTTTGAGGTTCATGTATTCACTATATAACTCAAAATGATTACATAAAGCATCCCTTACAACAAGCACAGTGTAGAATGTTCTGCACAATGAACTTCAGACCAGTACTACAAAAAAAAATTACAGCTAAGTACAGCAACAATTTTCTTCTGTTTAATATCAGCAAAAAGTCGTCCTGGTACTGTAACTGAGGGGCTTTTGGAGAATGTGAGGGCAGAGGGCACAACCAAAGAGGTGATATTTGAGCACAGACCTCTGCTCCACATCTTCCCAATTTCACCCTCCTTGTCTTTCTCTGCTGACACTACCACAAGTCTTCTCTTGCTCTACCTTGGTCCTGAACTAGAGATGTATTAATTACTGGAGGCATCCTGCCACCCCTGCTCAAAGAAAGCATTTTGGTAGAAAAATTGTTCATGGGGTACTTCACAAACTGACCATTGTCTGGGGGAAATTGAGAGGGAGGTGTTGACCTCTTYCCCCTGGGACTCATGACAGAACACGAGGAAATGGCTCAGAGCTGCATTAGGGGACATTCAAACCTGACAGGAGGAAGCTTTTCTTTACCAAGAGGGAGTGTCAGTGTCCCAGAGATTTTTGGACAATGTCTTTAACGTGGCTTTAACTTTGGATCATCCCTGAAGGGCTTAAGGAGTTGGGGTAGATGGTGGCTGTCGGTCCCTTCCAAATTCAATTCTATTCTATTCTATTCTATTCTATTCTATTCCATTCTATTCTATTCTATTCTATTCTATTCTATTCTATTCTATTCTATTCTATTCTATTCTATTCTATTCCATTCCATTCCATTCCATTCCATTCCATTCCATTCCATTCCATTCCATTCCATTCCATTCCATTCCCATTCCAATCTAACTATGTTCTCTAATTCCTCAACATACTCTTTGCATGGAGGTGCTCAGGTAATTTTTCTACCCAACTCAAGGAAATATGGTGGCTGATTACTGCGTAAAGTGCTGTAAAGTCTTTGGGAATAAAAAATAAATCAATCAGNGGTTGTCATAGGTCGCCTCCAAATGAAATATTCTATTCTATTCTATTCTATTCTATTCTATTCTATTCTATTCTATTCTATTCTATTCTATTCTAGTCTACTCTAGTCTAGTCTAGTCTAGTCTAGTCTAGTCTCTAGTCTCTTCCCCCATTCCATTCCATTCCATTCCATTCCATTCCATTCCATTCCATTCCATTCCATTCCATTCCAATTCTATTCCTGTCTCTACTCTCTTTCCTCTGTTCTAATTTACCAACATGTTTTCATGGAGGTGCCCAAGTAATTTTTCTTCCCTGAGGCATCATCCTGTACCAATCGCAGCTGACAGTCTGTGTTTCACCTGGCCGTGCCTTTTCCTGACAGAGAACTAAGGCCGAGTATGGAGAGGGTAAGAGACAAACAAGCATGGCTTGGCTGCTGGGATACTAAGGAGAACTCATCCAGACATTGACAAATTTGTTCTCACATCACCTCCCTGTGCTTTTGCTTCCTGCTTGTACACTGCAGGCAGTGGGAGCAAAAATTTCCCTTAGAGTCCTCCAGCTGCAGAGGTTTGCCAGAGTCCCTGAGGTGTTGTTAGAACAGAGGAGGCCAAAGGAAGCCTTATGGGAATACCCAGACAAGCAACCAACAGATCTCTTTGTCTTTGAAATCTCTCCTACGAGATTTTTCCCATAGGATCCCTGTGGGTAGGAAATACAGATGGATGGTGTCCCAAAGTTGAGAGAATATGATGGCTCATTACTGCGTAAAGTGTTGTAAAGTCTTTGGGAATAAAAATTAAATCAATCAGACCAGAAAAAAAATGCTCTTCCCTGCTTGCCTAAAATGAGTAATTTGAATAGAAGTGAGAAAACCATCATTTTTCCCATTGTCAGCTCCACACAAGGTGGATAATGGGTTTGTCCTGGGCATATGCTGGGGCTTTTAATAAAAATTCTCCCAAAGAACTGTCTCAGGCTGCTATTCAACTGCAAGGAATACTTATGATCATCCTCATCATTATTATTATTATTATTATACCACCAGCATTACCATCACAATTATCCGTCAAAACATCCGATAGCTCAATTTTACAAGATCCCAAAGGACACGACGGAAAGAAAAATCCAATTTCCAATTATCCTGTTGGAGCTAAAATGCTCCCATTATGATCAGGCCTGTTCTACAACATCTGAGAGACTGAATCCTTGTGAGAGATGCTGTCAGATAAACACTGGCAGAGCTCTTCAGGGAAGATGATTCTCCCACGGAAATCTGCAATATTTTTTAAAAAAGAAAATATGCTTTTTTTTCAGTCTGTATCTGTTTTTAAAATAACCATTTAAAACAAAAGCTGTATTTATCATAGTATTCTCCTATACTAATCATTCAATACTAGGTGCATGAGTTTCTTTCTGTTTTCATCTTTTCCAGAACACAGATCAGACAATGTAGGCCTTCCTATCAAGTTCATACTCTCTTCTTTTGGTAGCTTAGGAAATATAGTTCGAAATTTACACCTTAGTTTTTACTGTTTGGATTTTCTGTAATAATCTGTGAGAGGCCAAAAAAATCACCAAAAATGAAGCAGAGCAAACCTGAAAACTTTACAGTTTGTGTTGCTATTGGTTCCTTTACACACAATTCTCCATGGGTGGGCACTAACCAAGTGAGAATTTACAAAGAATACTGCATAGAATGAGACTTTGTAAGCTCTCATAGAGTAGCCAGAAACAATTAACCACACTAAAATTGTGCTCCACACTAGGAAACAGTYCTTGTAAATTACCAATGTGTTTTAAGAGCAGATTTATTCCATCACTGTTTCAAATATTTTAAGCTTACACAGAAGCACTTCATCACCTCATTAGCCACCCTTCCATCACTCACWAGTTCATAATCACAGACTAAAGTAATTTTCTTTATCCTTTAGAGTTCATAGTGGGGAATGCATACAAAAGAAAAAAAAAAATCCCTCTATTTGTTTTCTGGCAGCAAATGCTCTTGGATRAAACAGCGTTGTAGAGAAAATAATTTCATCTGGCACCACTAGAGCTAACCATGGCATCCCAGCAGCTGGAATCGGCTTATACCCCAGTATGTCACAAGACTCATTTGCCTAATTTTGTACAGTACTATAAATGGCAACTGGAACAAGCGCTCAGTAGGATGAACTGGAAATAAAGCTGCAGTCTGCAAGAGGACTTGAAGAAGCAGYTTGGGACTAAAACTGTTTGTGAGAAAGTGCACAAGCGATATGTCATCCTATCAACCACATATTTGAAAGTTTCTCCAACACAGATATGGTTTGTTTGAACAACTGTGGACCACTTTGTTTACGAGACAGGCAGCATGTCTATTCGGTGAAAGAAGCTCCTTGAACATGATGAGAAGGTGAAAAATCTGCAGCTATTTCTGGAGATCCACTCTTCAAGAGAAGTGCAGGACTTCTTGTTTGTGAGAGACCTGAGGCAATACCATTATTTTGAGCAACACCAGCAAGCACACGTAATGGAAGAACTCCAGCTGTGCCTTCATCACTTTGTTAACCTTGAGAAGCAGTTTGGGAGCTGAATTGCCCACCAGCACATTCCACCAGCAAGCACTGTGAGGAGCACAGAGCCTGATGTGACACAGCAGCAGAAAACTGTTCTGTTCAGAGTTGTTCAAGCCACTCTGCAGGCCAGACACAGCCCAGACTTCACTGAGACAAAAGTTTTTGCCACACTTTTYTACACAGCTGTGAGTCTTCCACAGGAGCACCACCCAGCACAGAGGCAGGCACACTTTCAAATGAAAGCCCAGCCCCTTGAACAGCCTGCAGGAGTTAAAACATTTAATTTTTCCAGAAAAACTGGTAATTTCAACAGTACCCAATGCTTCCTGTTTTTTTACTAGTGATGTAATCAAAATAGTTAATCTACCTTTGAAGCAATACCATGGAGCTTATGCTGGATTCCACAGAAAAAAAGGGCTCAGGTGAGGCTTTCCCTTCCCAGGGAGAAAAGCAGGCCCAGTATATTGAGTCAAGAGAGAAAAGTGGTGAGAAAATGGTAAAAATTTTGCTGTCTTTAGCTGCTCWCAAGGGGATATACTAAGTATTTTGGAATGAAAAAAAAACAAACCAAAACTCTGTCTTGGTATAGATTAGTTTCATTGGTACAAATTTATCAATTAATCACTGTAATGAAAGTACTAGAAGTTCATCAAGGCATAGCTACTGTTCCTGTATCCTTTCTGCTGGGTTTATCTGCAATTGTAGTATTTTTTATGATTAATAAAAGCCTCAGTGGAACAATACGTGAGGCCCAACGGCTTAACTCAGTCCATTTTTTCAYCTGTGATTACAGTAATTTCCATCCCATCCCTAATGCTCTTAGAACACACCTGGGGCAAGAACAACTGCGTTTACAGATCTTCCTTTCCCTTGTGCATTCCAAGCCGACAGAAGAGTGTTCATCCCAGTGTTAGAAAAATTAATCCACAAGCACCAGAGGTTTATATCCAAAAAGGAGACAGAGGAGTCCCGCAACTTTATTCATGAATAAAGGGAGAGGTCATGGGCATTTCTCATGGGGTCTCTCAAATTCATAGAGGACGCAGCCTCCTTTTATCCCAATTTCCYGGCTGCGGGTCCCTCTTTCTTTCCCCATTGGCTGAGGTACTTGAAAGTTACAGGCTCCCCAAAACGCCTGATGAAACCCCCCTTCTATCATACATTGCCCCCTTTCAATATAYATCTCTGTGTCTCTGCTCAGGTAGTCTATTAACATAGACTGGGGTAAGCCAATTAGTAGAATTCCTATGCAAATCCTTCCTATTGTTTCTTTCTATCTCCCAATATCAGCCTTATMTCACCYGAGTCAGAGTCTGTTTGTAAAGACACTACCTTTTCATTCCTTTCACCAGCGAGGGGCTCTGTGCCCCGCTGCGGGTCCGAGCTGCGCTTCGGTGCCTGACCTCAGCCGTGTGCCTGATGCGAGCACATTCCTGGGAGCAAAGCCGAGTTCGGCTTGGAACTCAGGGATCCCAAACTCCCCGGAAAGGCCTCGCTGCCACATCGCTGCTGTCGCATCCTCGGCTGCCCCCTCCCCGCCCGTTCCCCGCCGGACTGCGGCCGCTCCCCGGGCGCTTATCGAGAGCCACTGGTGGCCTATAAAGAGCAGCGTGCCCCCGGATTACGGCTCCCAGCGTGTCCCGGGACAGCAAGAACTGCATATCCCGCCGTGSCCGGGCAGGTGCTGAGGCCGTGTCCCTTGTCGCGGTGGGTGACAGCGCAGCTCCGGCTGGGCCGGGGCCTGTATGGGCGACGCGTCTTTGCCTTCTTGGGACGCAAATTTGTCTCCAGGAGCTGCTGCTCAGTGTGAGTTGGAGAGATTCTTGCCAGTATTTTTCGAGCCTTTGAAATTCGCTCTYTTCGTTTGTCCTTTCATTACTAATAATCTACCAATTTATTTCACTAATTTATCACCGGGCCTTTAGCTATTCTCTAACTTTTGCGTTTCAGCTGCTTAAAAAGGCCTTTTTCTTCTTCAGCTGGTCACTTTCTTTAGCGGCTTTTTTCTTCTTAAGCTGGTCGCTTTTTCTGTCTCAATGCTGACACTGCCATTGTGGTTCCTYAGCCCATTTAGGCAGTTTTGACTCTGGTGTTTCTACGGCTCATTCCAGGCAAAATACTTAGATATACACTAAAATAGTGCATGGTTATTGTGATTTCAAAAGCATGAATGCCTCTTTGGTGTGTCCTTAAATGTTTACACGTTTCGGGTCCCAGGCTTTTTTTGAAAGCCGGGTCTGCCTTAAGTGTATGTGAACGGAGAGGAGCACCGTGTTGCAGTGCCAGTGACAGTGACAGTCTGACCGTGGAAAGGCTGGCAAGAAATCCCTAGTGCCCAGGGATCACTCGAGCACATGTCCAGTGCAAAATACCCTTTGAACATGGTTCCCTGCTTAGCAATTCCTCTTCAAAAAGAGACTGCATGCAGCGTGTCTTCCTAGCAGATGTGCCTGACYCATAACACGCCTCCCCCTATTTACKTTTATCTTAAATCTTRACAAAATTTTCATTCTGGRGTGACTCCTTTGTATCATTTAGCTGCTTGTAATATTGACTGAATCCTATATTGGAGCTAAACCTTAGCAACTTTTAAACCATACTATTTTTTTTCCAGCAACTCTTGGTGTGTATTTTGCAGTTTTGCACTGTATTTTTGTGTTTAAAATACTTTCTGAGCGATTATAGTAGGATAGAAACAACATTTTGRGTTCAGTATRTCTTTTTATAAGAAMTGATTATATATGACTTTTACTTAGTATCCATAAATCARATAAGGTAGGGACAATATTAAAAAGGTAACTGGAAAGGCTATTAACAAAAAAAAAAAAATGAAGAAGCCTTAAAGCACTGCAAGTGAATTATTTTATTTCTTGAAAACTAATACTTTTTTGCACATTTTGTTTGTTGTTCCTAGTCCTACTGCTGTATAGTAATGCAGAGTTTGAAGTACCTTATTGACATGGTTGAAATTAATTTTCAGGTTTTATTTTCGTAACTTCCGTGATCATTCATGTTAGTTGAACACAGTGAACCTTTATTCCCCTGCCTTTTGCATTTTCTTATGTGTGGTGATAAGAATACAAAGTGTAGAATGCCACTGTTAAAAATCCATTTGTAATCTAGACCTCACAGAGGACCTTTGATTGCTGAGCTCCAAGTGAGGTTACTGACAGAACAGTTCAGATATGAAATATTTTCTGGCAGGAAAGGCTGAAGTTATTGTTTCCTAAAAATTGCTTAATTTCTAGTATTACCTGATTGAATAGTGCACTAAACTGTAAGGATAAAACTCAAGCCATAGATCTGTAAGACATACTTCATTCATTGTTTCACTTGAAGTTGTGTATTTCTAGGCAGTCTTGAAGCACAACAAAAATACCTACATTTTTTGGCTATTCACTGGCTTAGCAGAAGGGTTTTGATCTTGAACCAAACTAGTTACTGTCAGTTGGGGTCCAGATCCACTTTTTCTCTCCCTGAAAGTATAAATATGGAATTGAATATAGGAACAAAGCAGAGTTGAGCCTTGGATCACGTTTTCTTGACGCCCTTAGTTCTGTGGTAGCTTTGGAGCAGCTGAGGTTTTTATTATTAAAACTGTAGTGAACTTTAGTTTCAGTGTGTTTTAAGTTTGTATTTATTGTTTAGATTAGATAGCAGTGAAGCTTATAAGGGAAAATATGATTTGAAATAAATACAGGCACTTTGTATTTCCAGCCAATACAGGCTTGGAAATTTCTCTGCTTGTAGCTGAAGAAACATTTGACAGGGCTTCTCAGCTAGCTATTTTATCTTGTTTATTTTGTTTTATCTTATTTTTCCAGTTCCCAGCATGAAGTGGATTGTTACGGAATTTTGCTGTTGTTCCTTAAATCGAATACATTTGAAATAGCTATGTGCYGGTGCATGACAACCTGTTGCAGTGCACAGTTACCACATACTTGATGGGTCCTTTGGAGGTTTGTGACACATCAGGTTTAATATTAAGTGTGTCTCTGATAGCAACAATCTCTATTTTTCTTTTCTTTATATTTTCAATRTAAATTACATTTTTGTAGTGGAATTGTTGGTACATGATACTGAAATTCCTCMGTTTTAGATTCAGATTCTGGCTTTCTGTTACCACACAGAACAGTGTGATGCTTGGATCCATGTCTTCCAYGGCATGACTTAATGTGCTTTGTGTATGGTCTGTTATGCAGGCAGGATTATGGAATACATAYGAGTTTCCCATGGTTCTTGGTAATTAGCTCAGGAAGCAAGAAAATCTTATCCCTTAAAATGAGAGGACTCAGAAGGCTGTGCAGAAGCAGCAGATTCTGCTCAGTGATTGCTGCATCAGCACTCGACCTCATACAAGGCAATGGAATAATTTTTGTAGGTGGAATTTGTTCTCATGATACATAACAGTTCACACTAAACCTTACTCTTTTTTCTTTTTTAAATTTTAATGGTAAGGTGATGATCAAATTCCTACGAGAAGTCCCAACAACCAAACCAACAGATGTCAAAAGAGACTTAGCAGATCAAAAGCTCTTGGAATTCTATGTAAGGCAAAGGATATTGAAAACCAAAATTCACTCTTAGAATTTCTAATTCAGTGGATGCCATTACTGATATGCAGATCAGGCATTCTTTTCAAAAAAGTCTCGTTACAGTGATGTATCAGGACTCTGCAACTTTATAGTTTTGATCCTGCCTGTTTTGAKAGGGCAAACACTAGAATAATTGTACTTGAGGTTAGTAGTTAAGAGAATTCTGTGTTATCTTCTGTCTTCTGACTAAACTCAGTGCCTTTAAGCATTTAGGTCTGGGAGTTCACTGTTTGCATTAATTAGTAGGCTTGCTTTTCTCTGGTTCAAGATCATAGAATATATGCCATCCTATTTAAAGAGCTACAGTTCTAAATAAATCTGACTCTCAGTTGTCCCTGCAGCTGACTGGAGTGTTCCATTTGTTTCCTTAATCTGAAGATTTTTCAGAAAGAAAAGTAAAATCTCTTAAAGTAATTTTTTTCCTTTTAGTCACTGCAGTAATGAGCAAATTTTTTAGGGTAATCAGTAGTATTTGTTTGGCAGCTGAACCTACTAATAATTATTTGTTAGAATTTGGAAGCCTTTTTTGTGTTTTCTAGGAAAAATTGTTTGTGTGAGAATTTCTTCCTCTTTTCTAGCTGTGATAAGAGAAACTGATGTATGTAAGGAGGTTGTGGAACCATATAATCCAGAAAATAAGTAATTAGATGTAGGTTTAGTATATTACCGTCTCTCTCCTAAGAAAAAAATTACTTTTGATCAGAGCTACCTACTTTTCATCACAGAATTCCATTATTTGTTCCACAACCAGGAAGCACTGATCTTAACTATAGTCCTTTCTTTTCCACGTTTTAAGATTCAGACAGTCCATTAAATTGACAGAACATGACAAAGAATGTTATTCTGCAGGCTGAGAGGATGCAAGATAGTTATTTTTAATTCCCAGAAGTCGAGCATGGTCCCCAGCGGACATTTACATGCGGTTTGTATGAGTCTGGTGTCCTTTGCCTTGCTTGGCCAGTTCCAGGAGCCTGAGTAGCCCTTCACAGGTGTGGTACTGCCTTCCTGGGCGGTCCCTGAAGCTTCCTGCACGGGACTCTAACAAAATTTTTAATGTTAGAAAGTCAAGGCATTACTTTATTTGTGCCACAAGATGTGCCTCAGATATTATCTCATCTACACATAGTCCCATAATTCTAGGASCCATGGATTTTACAAGGTTTTCCTGCAAACTTTATACAGTCAAAATCTAGAGAACTTTATTAGTTTAGTGTTCATTGGTTTAGTGTTGCATAATTCTCAATATTTAGGTTCTTATTAGATTTAGTTTTCTTTGTCTCTAATGCTAATTATGTCTTCCTTCTTATCTTTCTTTTTTTTAGACTAAGTACTTCTAGCTACATCAAGAGTCATATTCAAAACAAATATTCTGTTAATAAATAGTAATAATCTTTAATAATCATTAGTTTTTTTTGTACTACTCTCAGTCTATTGAAATGTTAACTTGATCAACCTTCACCTAATAAAACAATGCTCTAAAACAAAACCTTAACACCCTTCCCTCAGAGCAAAAMCAAACAAAATCTTTGACTGAAATGATACAAAATATTTTTAAACTAAAATATTTTCCAACAGAGGGAAAGACGGGATTCCCGCGCAGCCTTATCTCGATTGCCTGTGCTTTGTGTGCTGTGTTTCATGCCGATGATACAGGCAGGCAAAGCTGCTCCAGGGCAGCCTAAACCTCGACCCACCCGGCTCTCCCCAAGTCCGTGCCAGCAGGGCCAATGGCAAAACTGAAATAATCAGTTTACCACGAGGTGGAGCTGTTAGATGCAGTTAAGGGGGGTCCTATTTCCTCTTTTTCAGGCGCTGTTGATTTTTTTTCCGCACTGGAATTTCACCACGGGCTGGTGCTGTTCTTCACTTTCTGTTTGCAGTGTTGGAGATGCAGCAAGGCTTTAATTTTTTACAGGGTTTGTCCGAGGATTGCCTGAGTCTCTTTTACTGTTGATTTCACCCAAAAGCCAGAGTTTCTGCTCTCGAGGTCACCTCCCTTCTTTACTGTACCTTGGAAGGTGGACAGGTCCCACACAAAGCCTCTGGGCTTGTTAACTGCTTCAGCTGAAAAGCAGATAAATATGGGCTGTTACTTTAAACGTTGCTCTGTTGTGCAGTCCCATGTGGTAATGTYGGCAGTAGCTGAAAAACTTACATGGGACCTCCAATTCTGCAAAGAGTGACAGCATGGGTAATTTGTCCCTGTTGACAGGTAGCTGAAATACGTCAGAAACTCCTACAGGATGAAGGTGCAGAAAAGGCAGAGCTTCATCAGCTGTGGAAGAAGGTGATCTGATTACTGGAAGACTGTTCATAAGTCCGAACTAGGATAATACGACCGAGCARAAATTTTTCTGACCCCTGTCATCTAGATACATCTATAGGTATGGTGCAGCTGGACTTGAAATAAAGCTTTAAAACCTGAAACCATTAAAATCTTGTGGCTGTTTGTCTCATTAAGGTTCATTGGTATTAAGCTTTTCAGGAAAACTGGRTGATTTTACCCTCTGACAAGAACAGAGGGGGTGCAGCAGCCCGAGATGGCCTTGGGTGGAATAAGACACTAAATCCAAGCGGTCATGCTGGAACTCTTTCCATTGCTGCCTCCTGAGTTCTGCAGGAATCCAGGCTGTAGCACTGCAGTAGTGCATTGTTCTACCTCTGTGTGTTACCAGCAGCAYCATTAAGAGCCTTTCACATTGTGGTGTGGTGGGTTGCCCCCCATCGGTTTTTTTTAGGAATCCCAGCATGGCTAGTGTGGTAGGTGAGWGGAAAGCAGTGGCTGTTGTCTGCTTTTGTCTGCACTAAAGGCTCTAAAAGTTTCTCCGAATATTCTCCTAGGCAAGCTGTTGATGTGTGGGCTCTGCATTTAATGCTGCATTGTTCTCTTCCCAWCTGTCAGCTTTTATCCACTGTATGTTTTTTATATTCTCTGGGATACTATGGCTAACAGTGGAGGTACGTTTCACCTGCATTCCCACTGGAAGTGTTGAAAGTGGTAATAATAACTGCCATGATACTAAAGAATGCAGAAATATTTTGTTATTTAAGTATTGTCTCTTTTTTTCTCCCTTCTTGCTTTCTCTACAGCCTTCTCCTCTGCTATTCCCTTTTCTTGATAGTATTCATCAACTGCATCAAAAGCAATTGCACAAGATACATCACTTTTTCACAGCTTGTGAAATGTGATAGCATAATGCTAGTTATGGCACTCCTTCAGAGTGTCAGTAGTAAGTCGATGTGGAAAACTGCAGTGTTTCTTCATGCATTTCACAACAAATGGAATATCCCAGGTGGGGCCCCCTTCCTGTGGGAGCAGCCAGCAAAAGGCATTTAGCCGCAGCACCTGGGCAGGGCAGAGCGATGGCCCTTGTAATGCTTCTCTCACTGCACTCCAGCCCAGACAGGAATTTGTGGTGTGAAATAAGATCATGCAGACATTTAGAATATCCTGTTCAGCGGGATGTATCAATCACCAAACCCACAGTTAACAGCACTGACCTTCAGGAGTGTACTATTCCTTGAAAGATCCATTTCTGCTCCGTGGTTGAAGCACAGCGGAGTCACTGCCCGAGGACTCTGCGTTTTGGAGGGTTGCAACAAGGCTACAGCATCCCCCAGCATCACCCTGCAGCTGGCTACATCATTGGCCTGTTACCTGGTCCTTGGGCTGTTCTGGGGTAAAGATGGGGTTTTGGTCTATTTGGTTTGGCCATTCTGCCCCTGCCACCCTCCCCTTTTCCGTTTGAAAACCCCCAAGAGCTCTGCCAGTGTTTATCTGACCGCATCTCTCACAAGGGTTCAGTCTCTCAGATGTTGTAGAACAGGCCTGATCATAATGGGAGCATTTTAGCTCCAACAGGATAATTGGAAATTGGATTTTTCTTTCCGTCATGTCCTTTGGGATCYTGTACAATTGAGCTATCGGATGTTTTGACGGATAATTGTGATGGTAATGCTGGTGGTATAATAATAATAATGATGAGGATGATCATAAGTATTTCTTGCAGTTGAATAGCAGCCTGAGACAGTTCTTTGGGAGAATTTTTATTAAAAGCCCCAGCATATGCCCAGGACAAACCCATTATCCACCTTGTGTGGAGCTGACAATGGGAAAAATGATGGTTTTCTCACTTCTATTCAAATTACTCATTTTAGGCAAGCAGGGAAGAGCATTTTTTTTCTGGTCTGATTGATTTAATTTTTATTCCCAAAGACTTTACAACACTTTACGCAGTAATGAGCCATCATATTCTCTCAACTTTGGGACACCATCCATCTGTATTTCCTACCCACAGGGATCCTATGGGAAAAATCTCGTAGGAGAGATTTCAAAGACAAAGAGATCTGTTGGTTGCTTGTCTGGGTATTCCCATAAGGCTTCCTTTGGCCTCCTCTGTTCTAACAACACCTCAGGGACTCTGGCAAACCTCTGCAGCTGGAGGRCTCTAAGGGAAATTTTTGCTCCCACTGCCTGCAGTGTACAAGCAGGAAGCAAAAGCACAGGGAGGTGATGTGAGAACAAATTTGTCAATGTCTGGATGAGTTCTCCTTAGTATCCCAGCAGCCAAGCCATGCTTGTTTGTCTCTTACCCTCTCCATACTCGGCCTTAGTTCTCTGTCAGGAAAAGGCACGGCCAGGTGAAACACAGACTGTCAGCTGCGATTGGTACAGGATGATGCCTCAGGGAAGAAAAATTACTTGGGCACCTCCATGAAAACATGTTGGTAAATTAGAACAGAGGAAAGAGAGTAGAGACAGGAATAGAATTGGAATGGAATGGAATGGAATGGAATGGAATGGAATGGAATGGAATGGAATGGAATGGAATGGGGGAAGAGACTAGAGACTAGACTAGACTAGACTAGACTAGACTAGAGTAGACTAGAATAGAATAGAATAGAATAGAATAGAATAGAATAGAATAGAATAGAATAGAATAGAATAGAATATTTCATTTGGAGGCGACCTATGACAACCACCTAGCCCAATTCCTTGACCCCTTCAGGGATGACCCAAAGTTAAAGACATTGTGCAAAATCTTCTGGGACACTGATAGGCTTGAAACATCAGACACCTCTCAAGGAAGCCTCCTCCAGTGTTTGGCCTCCTTCAGGCTTCCTCCTGTCAAGTTTGAATGTCCCCAAACACAGCTCTGAGCCATTTCCTCATGTCCTGTCATGAGTCCCAGAGGGAAGAGGTCATCACCTCCCTCTCAATTTCCCCCAGACAATCGTCAGTTTGTGAAGTACCCCATGAACAATTTTTCTACCAAAATGCTTTCTTTGAACAGGGGTGGCAGGATGCTTCCAATATTTAATACATCTCTAGTTGAGGGTCAAGGTGGAGTGAGAGAAGACTTGTGGTAGTGTCAGCAGAGAAAAGACAAGGAGGGTGAAATTGGGAAGATGTGGAGCAGAGGTCTGTGCTCGAATGTCACCTCTTTGGTTGTGCCCTCTGCCCTCACATTCTCCTAAAGCCCCACAGTTACAGCACCAGGAAGGCTTTGTTAGGGAAATGTCATGTTCCAGGCTCAATCCTCTCAGCAGCAGCTCAGAGAGAAAGGACAATGGTGGCTGGCCAGGTTGGATTTTGCCCTTTTTTTCTACATGAGTGTCATTCTGCTCATGTTTAGAAACTGCAGTGCCATCAGCCCACGCTGTCTTCAGCTCTGTCTAGGACGTTTCTGTGTCTGGGTGGGAGAGCTCCATTCTTTGGGGAAGATGTACTTTTCACAATCTTTTCATTAAACAAAGTGTGAAAAACCCAAACAAAAGCCCCAAAACAAAGCCAAAAGTGAAACAAAAAAGCACCAAAAAACAATCCCCCCGTAAACAAACAAACAAAAAAAAATCTCAAAAACCAAACAGCAACATCAAAAACCAAAAAATACAAAAAAAAAATAACCAAAAACCCACAGCTACCGTGGCAGGATTCAATCCTGCCACCAGGGTGATGCCATCCCCTCAACCCCCGCAGTTCATCAACATCTCCTGTACTTCTAAACCACAGATGCCTTCTATGACCAGAGAGCCAGAGACTCACAGCCACATCAACACATTCCATCATCCTTGTGTCTGCTCAACTTTTTGCAGGGTTTTGTCAGGCTCCAGAGCAAAATCCTCCCTTGTCTCTAGCCCATCCCTCCCTTCCATGCAATGCTTGCAGGGCAGCTCAAGCAAGGCAGACATGGCTTAGGAAGGCTCCTGAACTTCACGAGGGTGCCATTTTTTTATCTGCTTTCAGCCATTTCTGCCTCTCTTAYTCCACTTTTACCCCATCTCTAAAGAAGAGAGAGGAACATAACAAACCAAGTGAACAAGTTCACTGAAACACTGATTTTTTACTTGCCAGCTTTTCAAGCTGCTGTGGGTGCATCTTGGTACTTTGGTCAGTTCTTTCTAATCAACATGATAGTATCCAAAATGCACAAAAATATACTTTAAAAACAAAAGCCTAAAAATAATCAAGGTCCTCCTAAAACAAATGAAAACTAGTCAGCCAAGAACAAACTGAGTGGGGCTGTGTCTGAGTGCTGCATCTCTTTGATGGAAATCACTAGACCTTGCATGTCAAGGGATTTGTCAATTGCTGCTTCACTGCTGTCATAACTCAAAGAGGATGYTGAAAATCTGACAGGTCCTGTTTTTTCAAGGAAGCTCAAGGATTTTGTGTCCCTGTCTTCCAATAACAGGAAGCAAACAAAGAAAAATCTGGAAAGCTTAACACTGAAAAACTCTGCCTTGACAATCCAAACGTAAGYGCTGGAAAGAGAGGTGTGGTGTTGTGGAAGACTGTGTGATTAAAGTTGAGGTAATTTTAAGCACTTGCATGCACTAAAGGAGTTTGCCCATGTCATTTGAATGCCTGGGAAGTTGAGTGTTYATTGATTCCATTAAAATATAAAAGGTTTGCAAGCAATCGCTGCCCAGATTGCAGCCATCCATCTCTTTTTGAAACAAGTGTTATGATTTGGCTCAAAAAAAGTGTTGCTGAACATATTCTTTGCTTCTTCCTCAAATGGACATRTAAGCAAATACAAAAGAACATTTTGCATCTCATGGGAGTCGCAATTTTCTCCAGGTTACAGTAGGACAATCTTGAGTATCTCAGGAGTAATAAATATATATAAGAAAAATTAGCTACAGTGTTCATACACTGATTTTTAATTCCTTGACATTATTGACACAGCCAGAATTTAGGAGTTACTGTCATGGCTGGATATAAGAGAGGATGTTTGTGTACTTGTTTTACACATATGTGACCCATTTTCTGGGATATTAGCCCAAATTATTAAGAAGCTTCTGTAATTTTGCTATCTTAGCACCTTAATTTCTTTAGTGTAACACCCTCAGTACTGTGAGCATCAAAATGAATTATTGTTAAATGCTTCAAAAATCATACCATGAGATGGTTTGAAATGAGAATTTTGTTAATAAAAGTAAAAATAGTTAATGAACCCTGGGATATCCTTGGGGAGCTTGCGTTTTGAGGGTGTTTCTGCATTCCTTGATCACTTCAAACGCCTACTGCCGTCAGGGAAGGCAGAGAAGAAAAGCAGGGTAAGCCTCTCAGAGAATCTGGCATGACTGCTAAATGCAGAGGAGTCCTCTGTGACACGTGTGAGGCTCCCTAAGAAACAGACACTGCCAGGTGCACACACCYCGACACGTGGGAGAAAACCCACTCACTCCCACCCCACAGCCTCCCTCAATAGGAAAGTGCTGCACACACTTAGCACTGAGCTTTGTTTCAAATGACCTTCTCTGCCACAGATACTTGTGTCTTGGTAATGTAAATTTCAACTGGTTTTAGCTGAAATTATTTCACAAGTAGTGAAAATACCAGAAAACCAGGAGACAGACGCAGCAGGAGTTAGAGAAATTTACCACTTGACATAAAAGTCCAGTGGGGAGAGAGGAGAGGCGATTTCCAAATCTGTTTAATTACAACATACTCTCATTGAGACATGTATAAATACATGAGTCTGTGTGGATAAATAATATGCTATCATTAGACTAAGCAGGAAGGAAGGTCAATAAAACTGGAAGCCAAATGGGATATAATGAGCCAAGCAGATAAAGGGAAACTGAGGCAGGGCTATCCAGATGTGTTTTGATCAGACAGCTCCAAGTAAAAGATGGTTCTACCCCAAATTTWAAAAAAAAATCTAATTTTATTTTCAGAAAAAAAGTATTTCCATAARCCTTTCATTACTTTGTGGTTACACAGTGAGTTTTTGACTGAGGCACCCCTGTCCTAAGTAATATTTCAAGGCCCTCAGCTGATGTTGATGAGATTCCTGGTGTTTTTTAAGGCTGCAGTCATAAGTGTAGTTAACAGCATAAGCATCGTGCAGCTTGCAGGTGTGTTCATGGTAGAATTTGATGCCAGCCTTTGAGACCTCAGTAATGTTCAAGGTCAGTCAGCTGGCAGTGACTGTTCAACTTATAGAAAATAAGTAGCATCAAGTCAATGAAGCAAAATGATGACCAAATTGTTGTCCACAGTGCCCAAACTCTCATTTCTCTGACTAAAGGCCATGTATCTGTTGGAGATGTTCCCATCCCCAAGCACTGGAATGTGATACTGTGTCAATAAAATGGTCATGAGAAAATAAAAAGAAGAAAGAGCAACTCTTCATTCCAGAGCTCTGCCACTCTCTGCCTCTACCAGGTTTATGCTGGCCAGCTGCAGCAACAACWACAAAGCAGAAACTGGGGTTTATTTCATCTTTTGCTTCTTTGGGCCTTGGTAAAACTTCTKTCAGAGAGATTCTGCTGGAGGAAAGCACCTGAAAGAAGAAGATTCAGCTCTGAATGAAGGATCCAAACCTGTGCCACATGCACATCCTCCTGTGACAGTAACTTTTGCTACCAGAGTGATATAACTTCAGTGGAATGAAAATGCCTTTGATATCAATGGACATCAAGCTGGGTTTGGGAAGGCAAATGACCCAAGAAGATGAAATCTCTGACCAGCACACCTGGGACTGAGCAGGCACTGCTTTCTTCAGGTGTTACCATGGAACTCTGCAATGGGTTCCAGCAAACTGCACAGCCCTCCAATGCCAAATCTCTCCCTGCAGAAGTCACCTTCCAGTTGTAACCTGGACTTGTAACCTGCAACTTGAGGTACACAAAAGTTTGATACCTTTTTTTTGAGCAAGGTTCAGAACTAGACCTATATACTAATGTAAGCCTAGGTAGACGAAGAAATAAACTATTAATCTGCAAAGCTGGAATGAGAAGCATATGCTATGAGATGTGCAAATATGTGTATGGATTTTAATGACTTTAATGAAGAAAACATTTTGTGTTGGAAGGCGTCTGTTCTAATTCTGCCATTTCACTAAATGCAGTGACACWTATTCAAAGCAATTGACTAATTTAAGGCATTTCCCAAGCTTGGTTTTACTGATTTCTGTGTCATCAAGTTCATAACAGAGTTGTTTGAATGAGCCAAAAAGCTATTAMACCTTTCTTTAATTATTTCTACAGATAATTCAAGTGCCATTGACTGACCCATCTGTGCTTCCTGATCTAGAATGAAATATACCTTGCTTGTGTACCTAGCTGTGTACTGGGTTTGACTGGGATAGAACTGGAAAAATGAATTACTCCAGGAGAAACAGCAATACCTAAATGAGAAGTCCTAGCTCAAATCAAATCCACTGACCWACTTGTTGTACCCAGGATTCCTAGTGGACTGATGAATTACAGTAAAGTCTACATGGACCAAGTTTATAGAAGTTCAAAAGGCMAATTGACAACTATGGGGAGAATACATTCCACTCCCCTTGTGTTCTTTTAGTATGAAGATGGTTTTTTGCTTAGGAAACCTTTCAAGTCTGCTGTACTTGAGGTGGCATCTCACTCTAAATATCAATTTGTTCTTTCACAATTCTTGTAAAGTTGTAGAGGCTGTTGTCAGACATCAGGCTTCTTGTTTGAGAGTAGTGCTGCCATTTGTATGGCAACACTAAGTCCTTTTGTGGGGAAGTGCATTAATCTATCTCAACATTAAAGCAAGTTTGTGCATCATGTTCCTGCCCTGCWCAGATGTGAGCACACAACAAACACACATCTGGTTGTTTTCTCATTGGAGAAAGGACCATGTGTGCTTTTCTGTCGAAAAACCAGGAGGCTGAACTGAATGGAAGTCTGAGCATATTCTGGAGAGTCAGTGCTAGGACATCTTTTGAAGTGCTGCCTTTTGCTGTGGATTAAGAGTCTGACTCCATAAGGCAGGACTGACCCTCTCCCCAGCACACAGCTGGTGCTCTGTGCCTGTGCTTCCATCAAAAACCTGGCCCTGGCCACTCCATCCCTCCCCACAGACACAGAGGGGCTCTTAGGGGTCCCAATGCCATCTCTGCTGCAGGCTGAGCCAGCCACAGCCCCAACCCCTGCTGCAGTGCCCTGGTGCAGGAATGCTGTTGGGATTGAGCTGAAAGCATCTCCTCTGTGCCAGGACATCGTTCTGTTGCACAGCTGAGGAGACAGTAAGTGCTAAACAGAGTCATTGACAGGGTAGGTAATGCTTGGCATTTGCCATGGTCTGCAGAGGATCACTGAGCTGGAAGACTGTGTTTTGGATTTTGGTGTGCCTTTTTGTCCTGGTATGGGTATTTTTGGTTGGTTGCTTGGTTGTTTTGGGGATTTTGTTTTGTTTTGGTTTTTTTTTCCCTGTGGGACAACTCAGCTAGTCTAATTTTCTGGTGGCAGGTATTGAAGTGCAAGTTGTTTTTTTCTAACTTTAGGGATAAAGCTATTTCCAGGTTTTTTCACTAAGAAAACTTCTGTCAAACAAGGAAGGAGGTTTTGATGTGAGCTGCTTTTGTGGTTTCTCTCTCTTTCTTCCAACCATTTTTGCCTTTTTTTGCCTCCTTTCTCTCCCCTTTTCTCCCCTCCTATCAGACCAGAGCAGTAATGGCATCACAAATGCAACCACTTTGAGTTAACTGGGAAGGTGTTTGGCTCAACTGTGAGGTGTGAGTCCGCGACAAAGTTAGTGATGTTTCGTCAGGTTTTCCCTGTTAGTACAAGGAACTAACATTCACACTATTCTATTCTATTCTATTCTATTCTATTCTATTCTATTCTATTCTATTCTATTCTATTCTATTCTATTCTATTCTATTCTATTCCAAGGGAAGGATATTTTCCAGAGCAACCTAATGGATTAAATGCACTATTTGAATAGATTTAAATTCCCACCATCAAAATTCATTTTGCTTGGCTATAAATTAATTGTCCCCAATTCAAATTTGTTTTGCCTTTTATGCTAATTAGCAAGTGATTGCCTCAAGCTATTTTTCTTGKTTTTTTGCCCCAGTCCTGTTGAGGAGGGTGAGTCAGAGAGCAGCTGGATGGACACCAGGCAGGCAGGTTAATGAGGTTAACCCTTCACAGAGTGCTTCTGCCGTGAGCCCTGCATTTATTTTTTAGATACAGGAATATTGACCAGTTGAACATCACACTGTGTTAAGTGTGGTCACACAACTTGTTGTCCTCATGTAAAAACATTGTTTGCTGTCAGAGAGATTAAATTGAATCGTGCTGTGCTTTGGGGTTTGTTTTGCTTTGTGGCTTCAAAGTTCAGTGTCTTCCTAAAACTGATATATAAATGAGAAACATCCTCCTCCAGGAGCAAATACTGACTGTTAGGATGTATAGGTAAACACGATATATATATATTTTATTCTTTTTGCTCTGACTGCCAGGTGAGCCCAGATCTGTKCCCAGCTGTGCTTCCCGTACCAAGAGATGTTTCACAGCTCAAGGAGCCTGCAAGGCTGCTGAGGACACAGCTGGTGGGTAATACCAGCCAGCAGCAGGGCTGAAGTCACACCCTGTGCTGCCTCCTGCCCTGCAGTTTCTGAATTCGGARAGCACACTTTTGACACAATCAGGTGGTGGATAGTCAGCTGTGATTCCTATGGGAGTTTGCTCCCYGTGGCATCTTCTTTGAGAAAACATTCTCCAGCATCAAAATTATATGTTTTACTCTGAAGGCAGCTTTATTTAGAAACCACCASCTGTGGTTCTGAAAACAGTTTCCTCCTTGGAATTCACTGTCAGCTTCCAGTGAAACCTACAGGTTATGCAGCCTGGCTTTTAAAGCCTGGATGAAAATAAACACCAGAGTACTCTGAATGCATTTAAAACTGGCACTTACCTTCACTGCTTGAGTGTCCATTTAATAAAATCTGTGYTTGTGTTAGTTATGTTAGCTGGATTTCTTCAGAAGCTGCCTCTGAAACTGCTTATTACAGATGATTTTACTATGGTGCATTAAAAAAAAGTAAAGAAAAACCTAAACAAGATACTCATTCTTTTAAATATTTTCTGAGTCTCAATCTAATCAGCTGTAGAGATATGTTTTCATGTTGCTTTTATCCAATATTTAGGCCTTGGAGCAAATATTTTTAATATAATATTGGTAATTTGATACATCCCCTAGTTCTGAACAAAAAGCCCTAATGTATGACAGCATGTGAGTACAAAATCAAACAGCTTCTCATCTCAGCAAATGGTTGCATGTGTACTTAAGTAGTTTCTGATTCCAAGGTCTTAATGCACCTGCAGGAGAGGTAAAATAATGCCCAAAGAGTAAATAAATAYAAATATTTTCTTCTTTGCTAGATATACAAATGGTGAAAGTCAGCTGTGAGTTCTGTTATGCATGTCAATCTGCGGTTCTTTTGATTTATAAATCCTTTCCCTCCCCATTCAGACCATCTTACAGGTGGGTGCAGACAGTGCTTTACATGTTCTGAGGTTAAGACAACAAAAAGRAGCTACTCTTTCTTTATGCAAAAACTATATTCTTTCTTTTCAAGTGATCTGAATGTGTCTGTCTGCAAATCTGAATGTGTCTGTTCTAGAGAGCAATCCAATAATGCTCAGGATTGATAGTGCTTGAACCCCTCTTCAGGGCATGGTAATTTCTCATGTATCAATAGATGGAAAAGATGGATAGAGATAGATTTTACATTCGCAAAAGGGGTCAAAAGGSAAGAAATGTCCTGCAAAACTTGTGGTGAATTCAAGCCTTTGCTAGAAGTGATAAATAGTCTGTTCAAGAACACCCATCTGTGACTTTTAAGGGGAGGATCCATTTCTTCTCAGATGATTCAGCAAGCTGAAGTAACATCAATTTTTACTGTGCATTATCACAGTAAATTCACTGTGTACRTGACTGTAGAAGGATAATGAATTTGTAATTGTTGCTCTTTTTTACATGATTATTCTCCAGTCACCTTAGCTGCTCCTGCAGACAGAATCAATGTCACTAAATGTGTATTTACGATRACATCTTGTGGCAGCCTCTGGAGACATTTATGCTGAACAAAGCTGGAAGAGAACTAGAGGAATAGAAGCAAAAAACATGTACACATTCTGACCCATTGCTTAACAATTTCCTTCCCAGAAACCATCACTTYTGAATGCCTTTTGGAGAGAAAATTACGTCTTTTGGCAGTATTCTTGGTCATTTAATGGCACTGAAGGATGTTAATTGGGTTCAGTGTCTTTAGCAAACCAAGATGCCAACATATTAAATGATTAAAAAATAGTTTCTTCTGAAAAAACTCTTGCCCACTGTTAGATGGACACCCAATGTCCAGAAGAGACCCCAATGTAAGTTATTTTATAAGTAACATTGCTTCCTGATTTTTTACTAGTGTGTAGGAAGAAAATTAAAATCCAGGTAAAATTGTGTAAGTCAATTAGTAAACTAGTTGAAAAAATACTCTGTATTACTCACCAAAAAAAAAAAAAAAAAAAAAAAAAAAAAAAAAAAAAAAAAAAAAAAAAAAAAAAAAAAAAAAAAAAAAAAAAAAAAAAAAAAAAAAAAAAAAAATCAGGAATCCTGGATATGAAACATGAAACATAAATTAAGGATATGTTTTATTGCCAGTAGAAAACTACAGGCTTTGGAGGATTTGGCATCTGGGAATCTGTATGCACTCAGGTATTGATGCATAAGACACACAGACAAGGACTTGTGGCTTTTCCGTTGTCAGAGAACAGAATAAGATGCATCTGTTTATGTGAATATAAACCTGCTAATAGAAAAATCTAGAAATTCAGACAACAGACAGGAGAAAGATGGAMAGTAAAAACATGAAGGGATGAAAAGCTTATGACATTTGACAAAAGAGGGGTGCCTTTTTCAAGAGGCAAAAAAATCAATCAATGAAGGGTTGCCTTTGGAGTAAATTTTAAAGAGGTACAAGGAACTCTGAGAGTGCCACCAATCAAGGCTATAGAGGATTGAGTCAAAAAACCCAGAGGTCTTTAAAAGATGTGTGGTTGTATCATTTAGGGACCTGGATTAATGGCAGGCTTGGCAGTACTGGGTTAGCAATTGGACTCGATGATCCTAGGGATCTTTCCCAACCTAAATGATTCTGTGATTCTGTAAAGATAACATGTTTACAGGCTTGACTCGGGGGAATCATATTCCATGTGGTGATCCTGCCAAAACTCTGCATGAAACAGATGTTCCCTCCATGCACTTACACTGTGCCCTTGTCAGAGGATAACGGGGGCAGATGAGGAATGGAAAGTGTCCAGGGCCTGGTCCTGTCTGCTGTGCTCTTGTGTGGGTCGCAGACCAGGGACCATCCATGAGCCAGGTTATCAGAGCCTTACTGCAGCTCCTGGTGGGAAGCCCTAAGCCTGACATTTGTTAGCTTTTGAGGACCTCACATTCAGCTTCTATGGCCTTGCTGCATGCAAAATATTTGCAGATTGATGACAAAAGTATGCACTAATGCAGTTAAAAATCCACTGCCACGAGCCACAGAGATATGTGAGTACCTGTCTGTACAGAATGGAAGACCTGAGAGCTGGAAACTCTCCGGCAAACACCACCCTATGWGGCTCTCTACCCTAACAGGAGAAGGCAGAAGGGCAGATTTCACTTTTTCATTTTCTCTACTTTTTTGAGAGCAACTGTGCATGTCTATTACAGTGTGCCAGAGCTTTTGCAATTATGGCAATAGTCTGAAAATTGAAAATAGAAAAGTACTGCTCTCCCCTAACTGTGCACTAATACCTGTTATTAGCAAAGAACATAATCTTCTGAGTCTCCCAGATAGAGATTTAAAAAAAACTTGCAGTTTGTTAAAGAGCTTATCAGAGGTAATTAAAGCCTGGCCGAGCATACTTGCTTTTAAGAGACCCAGAAGGGCTTGCTCCGTTTTTATGGAACAGAGATGCTGCCTCAGCACTAATCCCACCCCCTCCCCCAGATCAATGGCTTCTGAGAGAAATCTATTAAACAGCCCTTCTCGGAATGGTGGAGACAGCATCTCTTGAAATGTCCGACTACTGCAATTTCCTATTAATTTTATAAAAGATACTTTGTGAATAAGCAGRGAGGAGATGAAGCACAGGATGTATAGCTGTTCCTAATTAAAAGGGAAATTGACCACGRGGAACTGTCAGGCAGGAACTGATCAGTATCCTTGGCTTTTTAAAGATAGGTTTGCAGTATTTCAGTCGCAGAGATAATCTTGCARTGGGAAAAGGAGAATATTAATGAGTCTCATAACCCATTCATGTTTGCATGGAAGTTGTTTTCCTTTTGAATGTCTGTGGGTGTCACCCTTCTCTGRAAACCAAGCAGACTGCAGTTTACCTCTGAGATTTCGACGCCTGCTGCTGTCTATCATGCCTTCTCAATGTCTTGTCTAACTCATTACAGATTAAGCTGCCAATACCACCTGGAAAATTTGGCAGCTTCATCCCTGGGTTTAATCATCCTGGATTCTCCTCCCGCAATGGTACTCTGCATCCAGCACCATCACATCGCATCCGTTTMAGTGGTGCCATACTAGTGTAGCTCCTGCAGCATTTCTCACCGTGTCACAGTTTAGCCCCAGAACAGAGAGTTAGTGCCAGAAATCATGGCAGTGCTGGAGTTATCTCGGGCAGCTTTATCACACTGATGCTTTGAAGGTATTTCTAGGACAGAGTAAAAGAAGAGGGATGGCATTTTCCCCGCTGTTGGCCTGAAGTTCATTCAGGTAGAACAGAGGAGAGTTTGGACAGTGATGGTTGGTGGTGAACCACAACAGTCACATCCAGATTTTCCAGGTGTTTCATTTGTGTGCCAATAGGTTTTTTTTTAAGTGTGACTGCGCTAAGGTAACAAAGCTGCAAACCATCTGTATTTAATTAATTTAGCAATAAACATACAGGACTTGGAAGATCTAAGTGGTATAATTGCTCGGYTCCTGTGAAGGGTGAGTAATTAATTTTGCCATAATTATTATCAAACCACAGTGAGCAGAGGTTGTTTTTTTCTCCTTTGAATTGCCTCCTTCTCTCTAAGTCTGTATTTCAATGAAGGTCTTTTATTGTTTAATGTATCTGTCATCATCTGGTGTCAAGATAACATCAGGCAGATGCAAGCATTCTCGTTTTATTATTGTATTATTTTCCTTTTGTTTGCCTCAGGAAAGATGTTTTAATTGCTAAGGATAAGGACAAATCCACAGATCTAGAGGCTGAAGGGAAATGAAAACAATGTCAATATTTGCATGACTGAGAAGACAATCTGTCTGCTCATATAGTTCGGTAACTCCATATCATTTATGAAAAAAGATGACAACAGTCAGCGAAGAAGGTGCCAGGGGAGAGGGGGAGGGTTGTGAAGGACTGCACAACCTCTATGGTGAGGGAATTCAGAAGAACTAACAGCAGGGAAGGTGYAAACCAAGTGCCAAACATTAAACTTATTGCAGAAGAGGAGAGGTCTGGGTGGACACTGGTGATGTCTGATCACTCCAACACCTGCTTTGGAGGGCAAAGGCTGGAATTAAAACTGGGGTAAAAAGGAAGCAGATTTTAACAAGGGATAAATAAATCAGCATAGTCTGTGTAGGTCCAGTACATCAGTCAAACACAGGTCCTGTTTGGATGGCTTTACCATAGATGAGGCGTKCTTGGCACTTGGAGGGCGCTACAGTAGGCAGGGACTGGGAAAGGGATGGGAAAATCATACTCTGGGCTGGCAGGGAGTTCCTTGCCAGCAGATTGTGATCAAGACCTGTCTCTGAAAGGGTGGCAGGGTTTGAATGCAGAATTGCACAAGATTGCAGTTATTGGAAGGCACCTCTGGAGGTCAGTGAGCCCCAAGTCCTGTGCAGACCCTGGCCAGCTAAAACAGATTATCCAGGAGCACATCCAGTCAGGGCTTGAATACCTCCAAGGATGGGGGCTCCACAAATTCTCTAGCACTGCTCTAATGCTTAACCACTTCCCTAATAAAACAGGTTTCCCCCTCTATTTAAAGGATTTTCTTGCACTTTGGTTTGTGCTTGCTGCTCTTACCCTTCATCACAGAGTCTGGCAGGAACTTGTTTACTCCCTCCCATCAGGCATTTTTACACATGGATAAGATCCCCCCTTAGTCTTCTTTTCCCCAGATTTATGGGGAATAAACAAGGAGGGGCCAGACACCACCAGCAATGCTCAGAAATTCCTCTGAGCAGTTCAGAAAGTTGCACTTTTAAAAGGGTCTAAAACTGTATCTACATGCTTAGATTTCCATATTCTCAAGGTTCTTTACGTGAATATATGTGTTAGCTGCATCCCAGAAAAGTGACATAAAAAGGATTTAAGTAAATACTTTTGTATTTCCTTCTCACCTCATCTGCCTTTCTTCACTTTGTGATGACAAAGTAAGAGACARAGCGCACACTGAGCACAGGTCATCAGGTCTGACAGATTTCAGTTTTGCTTAAAGATATGACTGTCAAAATGCAGTGCAACATAATTAAACCATGTAGGTTCATCCTCAGTATTTCCTTAGAAAATGTGCAAATTTGACTTATTATCATCATTTGGCTTCTGAATACCAAATAACAAAAGGAAATGTATTTGGACAAATACAGAAAAAATAGTTAATATGGAAATCAGCTTGTCCCAAGYGGGAAAATGTCTCATTTACATTCAGATTCTGTTTCTGCTGCCTCTTTCTTTGTTTCCAAAGTGACAAATGGTCTTTCCCTCCTCCCCAGCCCTTTCAGAATCTCATTAAAAGGTGCAGAAATGAGGCTTGAACAGCCCCATGACCTTCTTTCCTTTGGGGGTCACATGCAGAACACAATTCAATCTGGCCCACTGGCACATTTTATCAAGGGGATTTTTTTTGTCAGGAGGGGGTAGAATAGTACAGAGTGACCMAAAACCCTGATGGTACAATGCACATAGCGATGCACATGCCATTACTCACAGCAATATATTCCGATGGCACACAGATTGCTATATAATGCGATTTYCCCTCAATGAAAGGGAGCTTGAACAATAAATGGCTCTATCACAGGCATGAGTTGCACATACTGCATTTTGAGAAATGAGTTTTTTCACTGATTTAACATTCTTATTTGCTGCACAGTCTTTTTAATAACAGGAGAGTGGTTTGTTTATTTCTAGCTTACTTTGCTCCTGTTTTACTGTGAAAAGCACAGGGAAAAGCAACATGGTATTTAAGTGATTAATAACTCTGAGAAATACTTGTCGCTTATAGGAGCCACGGAATTTGCAGCTGAGATGCAGAGAATTTCATGGCTAGCAAGAAATGGACGAGAGCCAGCATTACTGTTAAACATAATGATCCCTTCAATATCTGTCACTGGAGCAGAAATCTAAACAAAAATGGAGCTGTTCCAAAAATTGTTTTCACAAGCCTGACAAACCTTCATCCCACTTTTCATTTGGGAAACATCTTGGAATTTTCAGTGGCAGACAGGCATCAATATTAAGTCTTGAAATAGCATTTTGAGCATTTATGCCTTAAATATTTCAGCAATTCCATTATGGGCTCCTTCAGTGAAATAAACTGACAGCTGGTCCCTTTTACGTAAATGAAAAGCTAACGTGACAAAATGTCATGGCCAGTTATTGCTGCTCAGAGTGAAAAGAAATTCCACCACATAATATGATATTGACTTGACTTAATATCATATTAGGACCTTCCTTCCAGAACTTTGTGCCTTTTCTTCTCTTACATGAAAAGCTGCATTCTTTGCTTGTGTGGTTGGTGAACAGGAACAATGAGCATAAACTTGTATCTGCAATACTGTGACAGTGTACACCAGCAATGAAAATTGCTTTAATGTTTCTGGAGCTACTTAAAATAATAAAAGTTTTCTCCAAGTCTTAGGATAATTTTTTATCCCTTTAGAGACCTGCAATAAATGGTGAAAAGCCATTACTAACGCTATGTCAGCAATTTGGTGATGTGCACAGCCCAAGTTTAACTTAGCATGAAATGTCCATTTGTCTGTCTTAGTCACCCCAGAGACTTCACTGCACTTGCCCAAATGTGACTGTCTCTTGTTCAGGTTCCTTCTGGAAACAAGGCCCTTGGATGGGGGAAATAGGCATTTCATCAGCTCCAGCTAGGAARCTGTTTGCATGCCCCACAAATGACACATTTTGTGCCACAACCAGTTATTTTTCATCCTTGCTGCATCCTGAACTCAGAGGTTACTCTGTGTTTGGCATAGGACATCCTCAGAGCTTTTCCAGAGTGAGACAGTCAGTCATTGAGACAGAATGAGAGTAAAGTGTCTTTAGAGTGTGTGTGTGTATGTGTGTGTGTGTGTGTGAGTGTACGTGAACGGGACTGTGGGTATTAGGAGGTTTGGCCTGTCTGCACCACTGATGACACAAAACTGTGAAGTTCAGTTTATTTCAGGCTGCCTGCAAGCCCATSAGCTTCCAGTAGCTACCTTGGACTGCAAAAATCAGGCTGTGGATACCAGTGAGGAGCACCCGCAAAGCCACTCCCATTCCAGCTCTTTACAGGTTGTCATGAATGAATGTTTTAAGGTCACATAAAGAATCACCAGCAAAAGTATTTGCTAAAGTAGGTTTAATATTGAAATGAAGKCATGACAAAGTGCATTGGCAAG
>NW_026623840.1:270164-293168 GCF_030028575.1 Malurus melanocephalus | reverse complement strand
GGGGGGAGGGGGTGTGGGAGGGATTGGGAAGAGTAAAGGATAAGAATGGGTAAGGATGAAAAGAAATGTGCAAGATCCTTGTGTTGGGTCACAAGGCTCAGAGTTTATCCCCATGTTAAACTGCGCCCAGACTGGGCCAGCATTTCATGTCAAACACCCAGCAGTAATACTMAACATCACCAAAACTTAACAGTACTGACACCTAATAGCACCTAAAACACTCAAAAGAATATTAACAGAACTCAACATTACTTAACAGAACTGAACAGAACTTAAACTTAACAGAACTTAACAGAATTTAAATTAATATCACTTAAACTTACCATCACTGAAACTTAACAGTACTTAAAAGAATGAAAATTAGCTTCACTTACTCTTAACAAAACTTAAGTGTAACAGAACTTAACAGAACTTAAACTTAACATCACTTAAATTTAACAGAATTTAACAATTTAAATTAGCTTCACTTAAATTTAACATCACTTAACAGAAATTAAAATTAACTTCACTTAAACTTAACAAAACTTAAACTAAACAGAAATTAAACTTAACATCATTTAAACTAAAAGAACTTAACCTTAATGTCACTTAAACTTAAAATTTACATCATTTAACTTCACCTAAACTTAACATCACTTAACATACTTAACAGAATTGAAATTGACTTCACTTAAGCTTACCATCACTTAAACTTAACAGAACTTAACAGAACTGAAAACTAGCTTCACTTAAAATTAACTAAAAGCTTAAACTAAACAGAACTTAAACTTAGCATCACTTAAACTTAACAGAACTTAACAAAACTTAAACTTAACAGAATTTAAACTTAACAACACTTAAACTTAACAGAAATTAAACTTAACAGAAATTAAACTTAACAGCACTTAACCTTAATAGCACTAAAGACTTAACGACACGATAATTTAACCTAAACTATTTAGCAATTGATTCATATAGAATTTATTCTAACACAGTAGTAACTTACAGGGCTAACTTAAGTATCTAAAATATGTAAAAAGCGGGAACAACATTCCTTTACGTTTGCTGCTGCATTTTCACACTTGCATGCACACACACATAAAGAGTCTGTTCAAGATATACCTGTGAAAAAATCCCCTTGAACTGAGTGAAGTAGTCATTTTTGATGCCTTTGCACCTTTTCAGTGGGCTCAGGGTTGAGTCTTGAGGAGTGAGGATACAAGCTCAGAATTCATCATTGTTGTGTGGGCATTGTCCTCCAAATTCAGCAAACTTGAGAGTTCTCTGGCTCAGGGAGGTTTCTGGTCACAGCCCCTGCAGTCCAGGAGCACTCAAAGGGTCTCACTTTGGACCGCTGTTTATAGTGCCACAAGAGTATGGACTTTAGTCATCGCAATTTTCCATCCTGGCCTCAGTTCATGTCACTAACTTTCTTTGAAAGTTCAGTAATACCACAAGTGGATTGTTATTTAGGTAAGAAAAACAGGTTTCCATCTGTTTGTTTAAAAACTGGAGCTCTTTAGAGKCAAGAGTTCCTGGGAGCTGATAGATTGATGGTCTGGTTGCCTCTTACTTCTGTGCCTATAAACAAAGACTTATCATGCTCCAATATTAAATGGATGGAAATTCTTGATTACCTAAATAATGGGGATTTTTTTTAGATTGATTTGAACATGAGAAAACAGCGTTAAATGTAAGGATATCTGAGCCACAGAATTATCTGTCTAGCTAGTATACACACTCTAATATATAGTACTACATTCAACAATACTACAGCATAAATCAGCAAAATAAAAATAAAGTACAACATTTTTCTAGAATTGCTGTTGCAGTTGATGATCACCCAAACCAAATTGSTGATGTTCTCAATTTTTCATCACTCTTTCCAAGATCGTTTCTGTGCTGTGTACCTTTCTGTACCACCATGAAAAGTGATTAAGGTTCTGTTTCCACTGCTTTGGGTGTATTCCAGCAATACTCACAGGTCATCTTGCTGCAGTAATGTTTTGACTGGATGAACCCAAAGGGGTTGGGCAGCTAATCTCCATAATTTGTGTAGGTAGATTGTAGTAATTCTGTCTTTGTGAGAAGAGCTGAATAATAAAGTTACATCCCCTAATATTGGGTGATGGCTTTTTTTCTCTAAGCCTGAAAAGCATTTGTCAGATCGCAGTTCAGCTGAGGGTGGAGGTGGTGGGAGGGCACCACCACTTAGGTCACTTGGAAACAAACTCAGCTCACTCTTTTTCCACAACTTCTACTTCGACAGACAGCAGAAGAAAAATAGCTGCAATTGCAGCAAGTCATTAATCTTTAAACAGGCCAGACTCACAAGTTTGGTTTGATAAAATAATGAGGGGGTAAAAGAAACCTTTGTTTTTAAGGCAAACTGAATTCATCACTTTTAACCCCAAAGCAACCTGTTTACCCAGATTATCTTCAAAGCCTTTTTCACGCAATGCGCTTGCAGAAGCAAAGAATATACATACAAATATATGTATGCAATTGAAAAGGAATATTTGACATTTCTGCAATGGAAAAGAAATTTATGTAGAAGAAATGTTTTGTCAGTGAATCATACACAAAGTCCATGTGTTCAGCAGGATGAGTGAATGATACTTGACCACAAGGAGGTGAGTAAGTTGCAGGCAGTACTTAASACGTTCCTTACATCATTGGTTCTCTTAAAACAGTTTCTTACTGATATGGCACAGAGATTCCCTCCCTTATATTCAGTTTATGCAAAACTTTTCCAAGTAGACATTTTCTGCATATTTTGCAAGTCAAAATGTTTGTGTTTGGGCAGATGTGGAGTTGTTTCAGCATAGCCAGTTGCCACCAGTTTATCTGACAGAGGGGTAAGGCTGCCAGGTCCCATATTAAAAAACATGGCCCATTACTGAAATTTAGAAAACATCTGCATGAACATCTGCCTTCAGATTGCTCTAATTGTGCTCTCCCCTAGCACCCCTAAACATGCCCTCTGGGACCTGCAGAGCTGAATTTGAGATATGTGGAGCTTGCTCTGAAAGGTCTGCGAGYGGCTCTGGGACCTGGAGATGGAGAAACGGATGCGGGAGACCAGGAATCAGGAGTTGTGGCAGTACCTGGAAGGGTTCCAGAGGGAGCAGCAGGCACGGAAACACCAGGAGAGCACCCTCAGTCTCTGTGTGGGCTCTGTGGAGTTGGAGCTGTCGGAGTTTCAGATGGAGCTGGAGCAGGGCCGGTGTGAGACTGAGATTTTGGTAGTAAAGCGGTGGCTGGAGGAAGACGAGCGGCGGTGGTGGGAGCATGATGAGGCTGAAGGCTGGGAGCGGGCGCTGAAGGAGCCGCCGAGGATCATGAAGACCCATCTGGGCCAGATGAAAGAGCATCTGCGCGTTCATGTGGACCATGTGGCCAAGCTCCGGGACCTGGAAATATCCCAGAAAACCCTCCYGGAAAGAGCAGAAAGAGCAGTGCTTGCACTGCCTCATCCAGGAGCTGAAGGGGAATGAAAACTTGCACGTTCTACTGGCAGAGTTCCAAAGGAGTCAGGGTGCCAGCGGGGGCTGCAGCACCAACTTACCCGCCTCCAGCAGCCCCGGACACCAGTGCTGAAGTGGCCCTACGGGGTCCCACGTGGGTGGGGAGTGGAGCCCTGACCTCCACTACAACTTCAGCTTCAACAGGGTGTTCCCACCCAGAGCTCACAGGGGGGAAGCATTCCAGAGGATTCAGCTGCTCATCCAGGCAACCTCAGACAGGTATCTGTCTTCACCTAAGGCCAGATGCGAAGATCTTTCCTCTGGTTTCYTGGAAATCTACAACAAACCTCTGTGGGATATGATGCTGGGAAAGCAGGAAGATTCAGGATTCCAGGAATTCAGCTGGAAATCTGACAGACTAGCCTGGGCAGTGACAAGGTTCATGTGCACAACATGGCCTGTGTGCCCRTGATAGAGGAGGGACAGGTGCTGGAGCTGCTGCAATGCTCCTGTGCCGGGATTAACAACCGCTTATCCCACAGGTGCTCCGTGTGCCAGCTGTGTGTCCATGGGGAGCACTGCCCACAACTGCCCCTTGACCCTGATGGACCTGGCAGGGTCTGAGAGCCTCGACTAGAAAGGATCTGGAGGGACCTGGCTCCAGGAAACTCAACCCATAAGCTTTAGAATCAGTGCCCTGGGGCTCATYGCTGTCAGCCTCTGCAAACAAAAAAGGCTCATTCCATTCTGGAGCAGCAAACTGGTGGGTGCCTCTACACTCCACCCTATGGCTCAAATTTTGATATGGACATGGTGATCCCTAGAATAAGAAAAAGAAGAGCAAGAGGGACTGGGACAGAAAAATAGAGGGACAAATACAGTCTATAAGCTGTCTCAACTCTCTGGGGATAACCTATAATTCTACACAATGTGCAAACCAATCACCAAAACAAAAAGCAGAAAGATTAACATTAGAATGACGAGCAAAAGGTTCAACACTTTGTTGAAAATCTCCGTTGCTGTTGGCAATGACTCACATAAAATGTCCCACCAGCAGTGTTCCCTGTCTGTCTTCACTCCTTCCATCACTTGGTGGATTCCTTTCACATCGTGATGATCAGAATCAAAGTCTTTGTTTCTTTGTCTTGTTTCAATGGCTGTCTTGGGCTGTCATGGGGCAGCTTCTTTACCAGCATGAGATTCATGCTAATGGAAACAGGTTATAAGGCTGGGAACAGGGTACAGACAGATTTCAGCAAATGGTTAAAGATAACTAATTCAATAATTAAAATCATGACCCTTAATTTCTGAACACAAAAGTTACATTGATTACTAGTATCTACAATAAGGTTGTTCTACTATAAGGAGTTCATTCAGGATGAATTCTCATCCGTTCCATCRGGACCACTGTCTATGCCCAAAAGGATAAAAAATACCTCCACTATGATCAAATCCTGGCATGATGATTTGGTACACAGTGCATACCAAAGGATTGTCTACTGTTAAAACAAAAACTGTGGCTTTACTGTTAGTGGGGTCTTAAGTGAAATTAGACAGTTACCACCAACAGTGKAATTCTCTTCCAAAGTTCGCTGGGTTATTCCAGATTACCTTTTGAATTGCAGTGGACAAATTGCTTTGAACTCCTTCATGACTGMTGCAGTGGTAAATTGCACCCACAGCTCATAAACATCTACAGTAGAGAATGTACTGTGGGTACCATACTGTTTAGCCAAAATAAAAGAAGGGAGGGTCTCCCCTCTGTAGATCAAGCTTCTTCACATGTGAAGCTAGTTTTGTTCATGCTGACAATGATGGCACCTGCAAGGAGGACAAGCTGTCCTTCAGTAGTTAACKTGATCTTCAGTGGGGGTATGCTGACATCATTCCCAGGAAGAGAAGACTACAGAAGCCTCAGCCAGGTTTAACAGCGTGGACTAATGGCAAAAATCCTTTCCCTCTGCCTCAGAATATCTGTTCTGTCTCTTTAAACCCAGTTTAACTGAATAGTAAAGATCACTTTGTTCCATCAGGGCCTTTTTGACCTTGACATTCCTCAGGTGGAATCTCATCTGCTTCCCGAAGTGCTTTCCACACTGCTGTTCCTGCATCCCTTACCTTTTCTGGGGGGCAGGGTGTTCTCTCACAATCAGAGCTGTCCTCCACAAGCAGGATTCTCTCTGAATTTGAGTTAAMAGTTCTGCAAAACAGCACAGCAGTGGTTAAAGGCACAGTATCGGCATTCAATTTTCAGAATGACTGTCAGTTCGGCGTTTTCAGCAGCCAAACAGGAGAATTAGAAGGGGAATGTGACTGAGTGATAGTACCTCTTTTCTCCAAATCTGTTGCCACCCTCGAAGAGCCCAAGCATCTGCTTGTTTTGTGCCTGTTGGGTTGGGAATGTTGGATACCTCAGCTGTTGGTGGCACCAAATCAGCTAGAGTTTCAGAAATCCCACCTTGCTTCGCAGAAAACCATCCAACACTGAGATACACAACAATCCTTGGTCAGAGAGTGCAGGCACAACGTGGAGCAAGCACACTGCAGGCTTTGGGTTTCTTTAGGGGTAGGGGTTAATGTTTGAACCAAAGTACCATGCATTGCCATCCAGCAAAGACCAGGTTCTATAGTTCAGAACAAAAAAACCTTAATTTTCATTGTGATCTTTAATTGCAAAGCAAGTAGTCAGCATATTTCTCACCCAGGAGCCATAAATTAAGTTCAGCATAGCAGCCTGGCAGATAACACTTGCTCSGTTTACTCCAGTGTTTTTAACTCTTTGCTGTCTGGGTCATAGACTCAGCTTCTCGGCATCCTACTGTGTTAATATTGAATCTAGTACTGTTTCTATTAGAAATTTCATTAATTGTTTATGAGAACCATCTGTAATGTGAATGTTTGGRCCATTATTGTGTATTCTTTGATAGAATTCCACTTGCTGGATTTCAATATCACTTGATTTGTGGATGTAATGCCCTGGCAAATCAGCCACCTGAATTGGAGTATGTACAATGCCAGGTGAACTGGGAGCTTGCTCAGGCTCATTATTTCTATGTTTTCTTCCAATTTTTGGATTTTTTCTCCCTTTGTTCCTTCAACTGTTTCTGCAGCTGCTCAGTTTTTAATAACAGTAATAATTGAGATGCTTTCCTGCCATCTATTTCTTCTCCCAAATCTGGCTTCCTTCTWCTATGATTATTGGAATTCCCAGAAATTCTTTCCTTACACTCTGACAAAGCAGATCCTAAAATGATCCTTCTCTGTTCATCAGCTTGTATCGTCAGTTTATCTCCTGTCTCCCTCTCAGAAGCCAGTGATATCTCTAATAACTCACTTTCTGTCAGTTTTATTTTTGGTGAGCCTCCTTAGATGTTTCCAGCTGCTGTTCCACTGTTCATGTACTGAGGACAGCAAGAGAGTAATTTCCCTATCCCCAATRAACAACATCAGCCTGTGGAGCTGTGGGAATGGCAGGTCTGTCAGGACACTGTGGACTTCTAATTCCTGTGTCAACCTGTTTATCCCACCCGTGGCAATTCCCTTTTCCCCAGGCACTATTCCACCTTCTCAGAAGCAGCAGTGGGTAACTCATCCATCACCTCCCGAGAAACTCCCTTCTGCAAACCTTCTGCACACAGCACGTTCTGTCGGGGACTAGGACCCTCCTGCTGCTGTTTGGGAGGTTTGTTTCTCCGCTGCAATTTCARTCTCCTGATTGCTGTGGCCGTAGATACCTGGCCCCTGAGCTATCTCCCCCCACACCGAGGGTTTTCCCTGTTTCCCTTGCCTTCTTCCCTGCGTGGTTAATGCTCACCTCAAGTGGTCTGGTACCACAAAGTGTTTTATCTCATCTGGCAAACCTCTGATCACAGGAAACATGGTGTTTGGATTGGCAACCAGGGACACTGCTGGGGGCTGCCCCAGACCCAGCCATCAATTCAAACCTGCTGCCTCCTGCTGCCTCTCCATCACATAATCTGTCAGGTCTCGATCCTAAGCCAGACCACCCCTCTCTAAAGGATCCAAAGTTCCTGCCCACAGGCAGCCCTCTGATTTAAGTTCCACAGTTGTCTCTGGTCACCCACCATTAAAAACACTCCTGTCCCACTCAGACCTCTGCCTCAGACAGCCTGATTCAATCAATTCCATCACCGACTGCCAGAGACACTCTACAAACACATTACATTTCCAATTCCTGTGAGAGTCTGCTATTCTCTTCCCGGAACTCTCCTATCTTGGCCATTGTAAAGAGCACAATTTTAGTAAAAGTTTGCTGGCCCTGACCATCACCAGAGGTTTCTAAACCCTGACATTCATCCCGTGAGATTTTCTGTCTCTTTGAGAGAGAGAAAAGCTCTGCCTGAATCTCAGCCTGCAGTCTCCCAGCGTGGCCACTCTCGGCAGCAAGGAATGCCTCTGCCTGCAGGCTGCTCTCCTGTTCATGATCACACTCAGCAGCGMGGAATGCCTCTGTCTGCAGCCTGCTTTCATTTTCATGATCGCACTTACATGATCACTCGATCACTCATTGGCATACCTCTCCTTCCAGGCAGTGGTTAAAGTTGCTTCCAAAAGTGCACCCAAAATATTTTACCTTTCCCCTTCTGTACTTTTTGTTCGCTTAACATAACATTTATCTGTTTAAATGCAGTTATACCAATTTCCATTTGCCCATTCTGTCAACTTTTGCAAAATCAGGGAGCAGTCAAACACCAGCATTTCCTAGACTGTCTTGGCTTAACAGCTGCTCCGAGCCCTCCTGGCTGTTAACAGCCAGCTCCTGGCACTCTCTGCCTGGAAATCGGTGGAGTGGTGATATCCCAAAGGGACCCCTTCGACCACAGCACAGTACCCAGGATGACCCACCCTTAAGGGGAAGGAAGCCCCTAAGTTTTTGTAAATGCTCTTTGGTCAGAAGGAATGGCAAAAGACAAGGGTCTGGAAAACAATCAGAAAGTTCTACTGGCAAATTACAGCTTGGCATGGAAATTGGCATGGTAGTCCCTGAGCTACTATATAAGCACAYAGCAGTGGGTTTTAGAAAAAGGGGTAGAGTGAAAGGGAAGAGTAAAATTAAAGAGGGATAGATGAATTTAAGGGAACAAGAAAGAAAAAGAAATAGGGAAAGAATGAGATATAAAGCAGAGAAAAATTAGTAAAAGGAGAAAAGCAAGCAAAAAAAGCAAGAAATAAATCAAGAAAGAAAGCAGGAAAGCAAGCAAGAAAAAGACAGAAAAATAGAAAGAAAAAGAGAAAGAAAAAGAGAAAGAAAAAGAGAAAGAAAAAGAGAAAGGAAAGAGAAGAAGAGAGGTTTAAAACCAGAAAAATAGGAGAAAAGAGAGAAAAACAGAGAGTAAAGGGGATTACCAGTCCCGATTCCAGCGCTGATTGAATGATGGGATGTCAGTCCTGGTCCCAGAGTCGATCCAGCCGAWGGGATGTTGTTCCTGGTTTCGGAGTCGATGCAGCTGCCTTGGTCTGGTGAGATGTCCAGGGTTCGAGGGATGCTGCCTKGGCTTCGGGGCATTTTATGGGCAGGTTTCCCCGCCCCAAAGATGGGTTTCTCGCTTTYTATGTAAATCAGTTCTCATGCGCAGTCCATTCCTTTAGACCTTTCTGGAAATGGGTCGGAGGGCTGTGGGGGTCTTGGGTGGCCTTAGTCCCACCCTGTCATCCATGCCCACTTCCTACCACACATTCCTGAGCTTGCGCTGTGCTGTGTTGTGGTTGTTTGTCACAGAAAAATGCCCAATCTCTGCCTGGCCCCCCTTCTCCAGCCAAAACTCAGTCTTTCTCATGGCCTTGTTAACAGCAACAATCCTTGCTTATTACCAACAATTCTTGTCTGTTATTGCCAACAGTCCTTGGTTGCCTTCATGGCCATGTGGTTATCAGTGTTTGAGACATACACATTACCCCCCTTATCTTCTGGGAATCAAGAGCTCAAAAAGAATGTCACTTTAGATCCTTGTTTAGAAGGTCCTACAAGAAGGGGCTTTAGTTATGGTAGTTTTCTATCCTGGCTACAATTCAAGTCACTAACTTTCTTTGAAAGTTCGGTAAYAAAAAGAAAAATTCTGGCAAGAAAAATAAGTTTCCAAGGCTGTTTGTTAAAAAACAGGTTCCTTCTTAGACACCTGTTATTTCCTGGGAACAGAAAGAGTTTCTGATAAGCTCAGGAGAGGCTTAGTCTTGCTGCAGTTTATCAAGGCCGAAGCTTAATGGGCAGTTCTCAGCTCAGTGCAGCCACAGGAGGGAGAGAGAGCTGCACCTCCACAGTCCATCCCGTGGCTAAAGTCAGCTTCTCCAGGTCTCTACAGTCTATACAGGCACAAAAAACTGTGGAAAAGGAGATCCAGAGAGACAGCACATTAACACAGCTTGGGATTTTCCTTCTTGTTGCATCTGCTGTGTCTGTGTATCCAAGAACCTTGGTTATTGTGTGGACTAAAACCTAACTTTAAGGTCAACATACTTAATTAAAACTATCTTTAAAAACATTCAGTTTGTGACTCAGACATACAGAAACTTTATGTGATAAGTTCTGACACAAAGATAACTTCGGGTGAAGARCCTGCAAAATCTCCTGGTTTTGGTTCACAAAAAAAAAATTAACAGTAACATGTTCCAGGACTTATTYCAGAGTTATTATTCCCCTTCACATAACAACGAGGTGAAAAATCTATTCTTATAATGTCCTAGCTTTAAAAAACTTTTTTGCCAAATGATAATAAATAGTTTTCAGCTTTGTTACAAACAGTAACCCGAAACAAAGTCCCAAACTTCATAAACCTACAGTGCCATCTACACATAGGAATAGGTGTGGTGCAAATAAAAGTGTTCCTGGAAGAGCTGTTATTGACAAAGTCAATGCTGATACCCAGATACAGCAGCATACATTTTCAAAATACTTGACATCACACTCATGCTGTATGATGTAAAATGAATGACAACAAATTGACCTGAGATATTGAGCATTCTCAAACACGCTGCAATTCACCCACTCCAGGCTGAAGCATTTGCCTCTCTACCAATCCATATACTATAGAACATCCCTTTCCTGGCATCCATGTTGTTTTGTTAATATAAGCAGAAACTAAACCACTAAAAAAAAACAAAAAAAACACCCCAAAAAACAAACAAACAAAAAACCCCCCAAAACCACAACCCAAACAAACCCCCCCCCCCCCAATAAAAAAGCAAGACAAATCCGAAAACTGCTAAAAATAAGTGCAACAGTATTCCTGAGCCAGTGCGATACTGCAGCTTTCATTTCAGTTAACATGTTTCACACAACAAATCAAAGCAATCTTACTGACTGCATTCTTAATAAAATGCCATCACATTTTATCAGCTGCTGGCACGGCAAAGGCTAATGTTTGTTGTTACCTACAATTACTTTAAMCATCAGTAAAATAAACAGAAGGGAATATGACTGCTGTGAATTACTATSTATCACTGGGACCACAAATGCTCAGATACACCTCGTGCCTAGTCTGCTGCAGCATTTCCCAACTTTGAGCTGTGGGTTCTTTATGTTTCCTTCGTAAGACCTTTTGTCCAAGGCAGACCAAAGCCAAGGGGAACCCTGCTATCAGCTTCGATGGTCATTGAATGAAATCTGATTTCCATTAAGTGCAAGTAATTTGAGAGCAGATATCCCAGTGCAAAAGGATAAAATGCCCATACCCTGGCTTCAGCTTAACACTGCAGCTCCTGAGAGGAAAGTTTTGTTTAGTGATGCACAATGCAAGATTGATTTTCACCTGCTGCCTTATGAATACCAAATGCAAGCTCTTCTTGAAGGGTGTGCAGAGCCATGTCCCCCAAAGGGAGCACCGTTCAATCTTAGCAATTCTGCCTTTTCCTGACAGGTGGGACAACAGGGCTATTGCCTGCTGTGCAATGTGAGGACCAGAAGGGAGGGGAACATCACTTTTGCCAAATTTATCCACCACCTCACTGTTCTTTGGGACGGCACAACCAGTGGRTAGATTGGATGGATTCACCATTTAACATCTGGATTCACTGTTTCACTGTGTTTTTCACAGGTGAGCTCCCAGAGGATATTTCAAGCCTCAAACCATGTGGGAGCAAAACTACTTTTAAAAAATTTAAAATGCAGCAAAAGCRTCAGGCAGAGCTTGAACCATCCTGGTCTTTTAACCATGAGTAGCATCAGCAAACCACGAAGTACAAACACATGATAAATCACGTTTGAATTACTCTAGTACTCTGAAATACACAAGACATTCTTAAATGACTTCTCCTACTCATTTAAGTCCTAGGAAAAAGTTCCCATTTGTTCTTGCTTGTGAGGAAATCAGTTTTTGTGAGTGAAAGTTCAAGATTTAGCAAAACACAGGCAGATAGTGTGTCTTCCACCACACACAGAACTAAGGCTAACTGAAACCAAATTTTTCCTTTGAATGATTTTTTTCCTAAATACTTAGACATGCAAACTTGAGAAAAAGCAGAGTTTTGGATAGCTCTCTGAGGATGAAGAATAAATTTTTCTATTCCTATCAAGTAGTTTACCGTTTGTGTAAGCATGGACATTTAGTCAGCAGAAGCAGAGCAGTGAGATGAGAAGTTATTTGAACATTCCTGGGGTTGTGTTTTTTATCTCTTCTCCATTTCTCTCTCTCCCTTTCTCCACAAAAAAACCCCCAAAAAACAAAAAAAAACCAACAATCCCCCCCCCCCCAAAAAAAAGACCCACAAAGAAACAACCACAAAAAAAAAACCACCACAAAAAAACAACCTAACCCAGAGAACAAAACAAATTAAAACAGAAAAGCCCCACGATTTCTGCTTGAGATCAAGGCTTTTGCCAACACCAGGTCGGAGCAGGTGCCTCCAGCGGCTGTGCAGGCTCTGGCACCAACATGGTCTCTCCAACAGGCTGCCCAGTCMCTTGGCATCTTGCTAGGAGGTGGAGGCACCTGGAAGGAGATCTGGAGCCTTCTTTCACTGCGTTTGTTTCCATGGGCAAGGTTTGCCACCTGCCTCGTTGAAAGACAAAGTCGCTTGTTCACCTCTTTCTTGTGTCTTTTGAGACAAACTGGGAAGATCCCCCCAAATGCCAATGACCCTGCATCTTCCAGGGTGAAGCAGTTTCTTGCAGGAGGCACATGATTGGCAAAGCTGATATGAATAGCTGATTGCCCATATGAAGTGCAAATGATGGGCAGAACCCCAAGAACTTGGGAGTTTTGTGTCTAAATGGAAACAAAAAAAAACCCAAAAAAAGGGAGTTCTTTGGTTTGTGCACACAAAACCACAAAAAAAGATCAACACGCCCATATGATATCTGTGAGCACCAGATTTTGTTGTTATTCAAGTTAGTTGAATGTTGCTTTTATCATGCTGAAGGAGCTCAGAGGCATCTCCTGGGCCTTAATTCATAACTTGTACTATTGTGGCCTCTGAGCACCCAAATGTTACACCCTAAGATGATAATTGATTTTTCACTCTCTGCTCTTCTAGTGTAAATTAGAAGTTTTTCACATCTGCTCTTCACCTGGCTGTACAAGCTGTGGCACAGAACAGAGTTCAGTCACTTCGCAGCATCCCACTGAGTGCAGGGCAGTGCTCACTCCATCCTTTKCTGTCCTGAATGCACACAACCTTTGCAGCTTTGTCCTAATCTTTTCACATGCACATCACCATGTCCCGAAGGAACCTCTGCCACCCTCCAAATCTTTTAAGAGCATGCTTCGTCGCTTAAGGAATAGCTGGAAAGGAACCATGAGCAGCAGGCTTTTCTTTCAAAGATGCACAGTGTACTGAAAGTGCTCATGATTGCAAGCTGATAACATTTGTTTAATTCGCCATCATTTCCTGTGGTCTGCTGCCTGAAATGCCTGGTCACCTGCCTGTCTTTCCAAGTTGTTCAAAGCTTCCTTGTCAGTGCCTGCTGCTTCAGCATGAGGAACAAAAGGTTTGCACTAGCTGCAGGGCAATTGAAGACTGTGGTGGTTGACTTTGGCACACACCAGGGTGCTCCATCTCTCCCCCTAGTCAGTGTGTCAGGATGGATGAAATCAGAATAAAAACTCACGGATCTCTGAGATTGTGGCAATTTAATAAAGAAAAGCAAAGAAAAATAAAAATATTCACTCTCTACTTCCCATCAGCTGCTTTCTGGGGAGCAGGACCTCAGAACATGTAAAGGTTTTTCCAGAAGACAAACTATTGAAAAATTAATATGTATGGAATACCTCTTAGATCAGCTTGAGTCACTGTGCTGGTGATGTCCCATTCCAACCTCTTGTCCCAGCCTAAGGCCTTGGAGGTGGGTGAGTTGAAGATGGTGCCATTCAACACCACTTGGCAGCCGACAAAATTTGGGTGTTACCAACACATCCCATCCATTTCTGCACCCTGAGGACCTGCTCATCAACTGGTTTGGTTTTGCCTATTTCYTCATCAGTACCTTGCTGGTATCTCACAAGCCCAGCAGAGTGAGGTGTACCTGGGGTGTGGGGGCAAAAAAAGGCGCTGAAAAGGGTGGTAAATCACTTGGATAAAAATTCAAGGAAAGAACTCAGTACTTTGGAGCATGGCAACATATAAGGGGTCATGCTGCATCCTGCGCAAAGAGTTTTAGAAGGTGTGAAATGTTGCCCCAAAATAGGTTCTTTCACCCGGTGTATAAGAGACCAGAGTTAAGGTATTTGATTTATTCACAGCTCTGTGCAGAAGGAGGGGCTGGGTGGCAAATCCCTAAAGCCAGCACTATGATTACCAAAACTTTTCACTATTTATTCATGTTTAGCAAACAAAGGCATTTATGTTCATTGTAATCAGTGGCAGCCACCTTATTAGCTGGACAATGGGGAAGTATATTGTGTAGTTGTTTTTATTTTGTTGTTTATTTTATTATAGTTGTTGATTTGGTAAATGGGATGAGGTTTGTTYTATGCTGATACTTTTATGACATTGTGCAGAGATCCAGGTGTTTGGAAAAGGTGTAAATTTGGAACAGATGTGCTGATGCCATACATGAAGTAGAAGCAAAAAAAAGGCAAGAGATTGCAGAGGGGATGAATCAAAAGGATACAAATCAAAACAAGCACATGGGAAATGAGTGTTTTAGTCCTCTTGCAGGCTAGACTCAGGGATGCACTCAGCCAGTGACACAGGCATTTGTAAGACAAACAGTGGGGACAGAATGTCTGCCAGGTTTTGCATATATCCTTTTTACTACTTCAAATTTGTTGGACTGGAAACGATCTATTGGTTCCTACTGAGAGAATCCTGAAGGATTTTATCAGCTTTTGAAAAGAAGGTGAAAGAAGAGGAAAAGGCAGGGGGTTTGGGGTCTGAAAGGTACACACACACACACAGAGCCAAAATCCATGTACTGTTTATAGGCAGGAAAGGTCGTTTAGAAATTGTAAATGCTATGATGCTGGAGAAATTTTTAGAAGTTATGGGGACTRCAGAAAAATGTAGCAGAAATACTTTAGCAGATCCCCTAGTTACGGTAAAACCAGGGAATGGAACAATAGATTTTTGACTGTTAGCAGAGCCATACATTCAGTTAAAATTATCTGCAAGGGCTTTCTAAGTAAAGTTGCAGTACTGATTATTGGGGCAATGGGAAAAAGAGATTTACAGGCATTCTTATGCCTCCTGGAGTGGATTATTTGAGATACTAAACCGACTCACAGGTTTCTATATGCCAGAATATCCCCTGACTTTGTTAAGACAAAATTTATAATACAAATTAAAAGCTTTGAACAACTTCWTTTTGGAAAATTGTGTACAGCTGTACATCTCACAGGAAAAGGCTCAAGGCTTTGCTAATGAACCAGACCTCATAGGACCCTGAATATGATACCCTGGATGTGGTATTGAATGTTGCTTAGTGGAATCTAATGCCAGTAAAGAAGCTTTGCTCTCAGGAATATAGGCTGGTACAGGATTTAAGAGAAATAAACCAAATAAGTGTGGACAAATACTTATTTGACTGTTTTGGATTTAAAAGTTGCTTTCTTTTGTATTTCACTGGATAAGCAGAGACAGAGACTCCTGTGTTCAAGATGGAAAAATCCAAAAAGAAAAACTGCAGCTATGCTAGACAGTAACATCATAGGAATTATAAYAAAACCTGCCAAAATGATCAAATAAAAAACTAAATAGGCTCTACTCTGTTTAGTAATATATTTGCAACAGATTTGAACAATGGCAAGGTAATATTAAAAGGGCAGTTCTGTTGCAATATGGGGTGAAAGAAGATCGATCTGCAAAGACACCGAGATGTTGAAAAAAATACTTCCAGAACTTTGGTGGACAAGTTTGTTTTGGGAAGAATGGGTTAAAAGCAGAAGGCTATCGAGGAGGATTGTAAATCATTGAAGTGGCCTTGCAGCTGGGAACAATCCTTGATAACCCAGTGTGGGCAACAGCCAGTGATCCTCTGGCGTGGGCTGAGCAGAACAGTGCYTGTTTGTGAGCCTCTGCCCAGGGCTTGCTTTGAGAATCCCTCACTTAAGTGAGAAAAACAGAAATAAGTTTACTCTTCGTGTTTTAGCCATGGGTTTGTGGCTGTCCTGACTGCCTGTGCAGACTCACACATCGTGGATCAACAAGGTCTCACTAAAATKGGAAAAGAAACCCAGATGTTACAACAAATTAAAAACAAAGGTGCAGTTCCATGCTGCTATAATGACTAAGAAAGCCCCTGTGGGAGAGGGAAAATGGGGAATAACTCCAGGGAACAGCAGAAAGTTAATTTCTCTGATTTGCCTAAAAGCTAATATAAGTTAATTTATACTTTCTCAGTATGGCCAGATACTTTCCCTTTACACACCAGTCAAGCCAGGGAAATTGTTGAAATTTTACTGRAAGAAAGAATTCTACTATTTGGATTTCCAGAGGGTTTGTCTTCAGACAAACCACACAGGTGGCAGGGTCTGTCTAAACTCCTTCAGTTTAACTGGGATTTGCACAGCCCTTGGAAACCACAATCTAGTGGAAAGAAATATGGATGCATCAGTCTATCAGAAGAAATTTCAAAACTGTTTTAAGAAACCCACATGAARGGTGTAGGTGTATTAACCATTGCTTTAATAAGACTTTGAATCACCCTATRTCTTAGGCAGTAGTGAGCCCATTTGAAATTCTGAATGACAAATGGTATCTAAAAAATACTGCATGATGAAAGATGATCAAAGTCATGTGTTGAGAAATTATCTGTTATCTCTCTTGTGGGTTTTATCGTCTCTGTATAGGTATTTTAACCAGTGGCCATCTGCAGCTTTCAGCCAGGTGGTTGAAAAGCACAAGTTTATGTGTGAACATGGAAAGATGGACCCTCATAAGAAAATGGAGAGCTCCTTATGTTATGTTATTGAAGCCACATACAGCTGCAAAAGTAGAAGGAATTAATTCCTGGACTCATTACACTCGGGTAAAAAAATGGGCCCCAGTATCTGAACACGATTAAGTGGATTTCATGACAGCCTGGAGATCTTAAACTGCAACTGACTGAAAATCTGAAGTGAATGGCACTTGGGCTGGAAGAAGTGTTGGGAGCGCTTAGATTGTCCTCAGGGACTTAGATTACTAATAGAAGACATTTGTCAATAGGGATTTTTTTATTGCTGAATAGATCTGGAAATTCTAGAATTGAAAGCATTCTTAATATGTTGTTGTTGTCACAAGGTAACACAGGGAAATCTAGTACTACAACTTATCCAACTATCATTTGGGCCAGTCCACAACTCCATCAGTGTCAAGCACTCAGTTACAGGCAACTCTGAAAATGGCTATCTGGAATGTTGTTCTGGTTTTACTGAAATTTGGAACTGGTTGGCATCCTGCTTCCCTGATCTGTGTGTATGGGTGAAGAAATTGTTGTCTTTGTTACAGTTTTGGTGTGTATATGTGATTTGGGGGTATTGGAATCAGAAGGGTGAAACTAGTCTAAGAAAATTATTAGATTAATCTCAAAGGGGGGATTTGTTGCAAAATGTGGAATATGTAAAAAATCTCTTAGGATAGGATGTTCTTTTATGTTTGATCCTGGTGTGTTTGCAAGCCTAATCAACAAGAAAAGAGATTTAATCCGTGTAACAGAAGGCAGCCAACAAAGCAGTAGTGATGTCCAGGTGCTGGAAAGGCAAATTACCTGTTGGCAGAATTGCCCTGTTAAGGCTTGAGGCTTGACTGCCTTCAGTGATTTCAGAACCAGGGGAAGTTAGCAAGGGGTATATCAAGGCCACCACTGAAAAGAATGAATGAGCCTGCAGACTAATTAGCATGAGAAGTGAGAGGATCGTTACCCAACAGCAGAGAGAATGCTAATTATTAAGAGAAGCAGGTAACTTGTAATCAATGAACATTAATTCCTTTGTTTACTAAACTGTGTAAATAGTGAAAAGTTCGGGTGCTTGTGGTGTTGACTTTGTGAATACTCCACTGAGCCCCTCCTTTCTGTACCAGACTCTAAATAATTACCTACACTCAGAGCATGGATCAGCCTCTTGAGCACTGATTTGGGACGACAAAAGGATGTCAGTCATGAGTCGAGGTACAAGATTGTCAATGCTGGTGTGGATGTAGAGAAGCAGCGGGGAAGCCTCCACGATACAATATGAATATTCTCTTTGGACCACCCCTCACCTCCATTTCCTCCCCACTGAATTCTGAGCAGTCCAGCCTGCCCCTTCAAGGCAACATTTAGTGTGAGGTGGTGAGGTCTTGGCACGGGTGACCCAGAGAAGCTGTGGCTGCCCCTTCCCTGGAAATGTTCAAGAATGGGACTTGGAGCAGTCTGGTGTGGTGCAAGGTGTCCCTGCCCATGTCAGGGGGTTTGGATGATCTTCACAGTCCCTTCCAATCCAAACCACCCTGTGATTCCATCATACAGTGTCTGTATGGAGAGGAGCAAATGGGCCACAGAGACTGTTGGCATAACACAGCTTTTAACCCCAATTGCTAAAATGGTTTTAAGATGRTGCTTCATCTTAGAAATCTGGAAGTGGTGTGAAGCATGAGTGTGAGTGAACCTTCTCTGGATTAAAACTTTCTGCTACAGTCCCTCAATGAAAGTCTACCTCATACAAACTGGAGGTTTTGCTTTTATAAAAAGATGCTTCTAGAAATGTCTTCCAAATCCTCAGATTACCAAGGAAGTTAATTTTTGTTTGAGTATTGATTACGCCAGGTATAAAAATTGAAGTAAGCTTAAGAAAAATAAAATTGATGTTTTGCCCAAACAAAGAACCTCAGCTCATTGGTCACTGCTTATAGAGCAAACCATGCTGTACATGTCAAGAAGGAGCCTGGGATTTGTTTTCATAARTGCTTTCCTCCAGCCTGGTGATAATGAGGGTGGTAAAACACTGACACAGGTTGCCCAGAGAGCTGGTGGGGTGCTCCATCCCTGTAAACAGTCAAGATCAAATTGGATGGGGCTTCAAGTAACATGATCTAGTTGAAGATGCCCCTGGTCTTTGCAGGAGTCTTGGACTGGATGACCTTTAATTTTCTCTTCCAACCCAACCAGTCCATAGAAAGCTCCATGTAGCAAACCACCCTCCCCATACACTCAGGGTTTACACCCCACTGTCAAAGTGATTGCATGAAGAGCTCTTCTTCCCTTAATGGAAGAATAACTGAAAGGGTGCTTGAAAATGCTCTTAGTGGCTTCCCATAAATCCTCACCGACAAACCTAAAATTCTGCTGATAGAATGAAACTGCACACTCCACTTCCAAGCAATACTCAGAATAGAAGTAAATGACAAAGTAGTATCCCGGGGGAGCACTTCATGCTAGTGCTGTGCTTTATCTCAATTGTTTGTTTCTATTTTAATTTTTCTCATTTAGCTGCAGGGAAAACTCTAGGAGCATGGAATTATCTCTGTGTTTTCWGTCCACACAGAACCCAAATTTTCAAAACAGTCCTGTCTGGTTAATTTAAGTAGTTACTATACTCCATTCTAAAATATATTTTATATACRCTAATAAAAAACCTGATTATATTTATGAATAAAGGTGTCAAAATATTCAATTTCATCCAGGCATATCTAGTACATGTCAACAGAAATTCATGTATTTCTGTGGAAAAATTCAATTTTAAGTAGAAGAGGAAACCATTTCCTTGGAGAAATGTCACAATGTTTAGAAGTTATTAGACCTCATTTTCAACTCCTTGAAGCATTTCAGGATTTCACTTCATGAACCTCAGACATTTCAAAATAATTTGAGTTAATACTGCATCTAATAATTTGAGTTAATACTGTCTCTGCATCCCCAGTCCTGCTCAGCTAGGGATTTTGAGGATAATAAGAATATTTCACCTCGATTTGACAGCCTTTCTCCCTTTTTACTCATACTTTTTTCCTTTCATTCCTGGACTTTCTATTTACCATGGTCTGAGAAACACAGCACAGTAAATATCCTTCTGTCCAGTTCTTGCATTGAAGGTGATTGTTCCTGAATCCCTGGAGAATTTTCTGTGAAGCTTTCCATCGCTGTTTCTCAGGGACCTGGAAACTGTTGGTGGCATAAATCATTTTACAGATTCCCAGACATCAGGGATGCAATTTCCAGGAGACAGGAGCGGGGGAGGTCTTCCTTCATTTTTCAAAACCTTGCAGTAGAATGTAGTTATTAATGGGTTTCCATTCCCTTTCATATTGGAAGAAGCCTTTAAGGGAGCATGTTTTGCATTCAGATTAGCACAAGATCTGTCATTAACTGATGTAGGGAAAGACTGTTTTTTCAATACATCTGCTGTGGCTATTATTTTTAATTACACTCCCTGCTGCTGTAAATTGGTTGTGATTTGTAACCACAATATTTTAAAACAGAAGGTGAAACACAGAATACAGAGAGATGCCAGAAGACACAAARGCATTGGTACCAACAGGAAATAAAATGTTCTACCTTAAACAACAGATTTGGTGTTGTGAAGGGGAAACAAACAGCATGTGAAAACATGACTAAATCCAGACTAAATTAGAAACTAAATTATGCATGATGTGTGAGCAGGCAAGATGGGGTACCTGCCGGATTTCACTTTCCKAAGAAGCTAGACTTAATGTCTGGTGACTGGAAACGGTGCTAAAATACCACCATCCATTCCTTTTTATTTCTAATTTTGGAGTAATCTGAAATGGATCAGTTCAATATCTTTATCACTGGACATAATTTGGGAAACACTTCAATAAAAAACACATGGCATGACTTCAGGCATGAGGTTTCTGGATGATCTTTCTGGATTTTATAAGATTGAAATGGCTGATTTATCTAAGAGAGCTTTCAGGACCACAAAGATATGACAGAAAGCTCATTCTTATCAGGGGAAGATTTTAAAACTGGATGTTCAGACACAATTGCAAACAATGATTTCCGATATACCATACCTGCACACAGGCTTATTTTCAGAATTGCTGTTTCAGCTGAGAAAGGTTCAACATTCCAGAACTTAGTTTTTTCCTAATTAAACTTCATGTTATTCTTTCTTCTAGGAAAAAAAAATACTGTTGTATCAGAGCCAGACCTAAAAGATTTTGTTTTTTATAAAAAGATATTTTGACAGCAGAGCACACAGCCATGTTGCATGGAAACCTCCCTGTCAGCCTACTGATGCTTCATCCCTCTTAATGAAGATTAGAGCAGATGGGCTTCTCGTGTCCAGACTGGGTGAAATGAAGCACAGATACGAATTTTGCTACACACTTCCTTAACTCTGACTTAAGAGTTAGGAGGTTAGGCCTTTTTTACTTCTCTGTTTCATCATTTATTCTTCTAGTAGTTTAATAGATATATTAGGAAAAAAAMCCAAAAAACTCTTCAGGGGAAATGTATAGGTTCATTTGTTGAATTATATGATTCAGCTGGGTATTGTGCTCTTAAATCAACTGTATGCTCACCAGGAATGCATCACACTTCTCTTGACCACACTGTGCAATCTCTAATGGTGATAAACATCTAGCCAGTTTTTCTACTTTTTTGCTTCAGTCGATGGTTATTGAATCTGGTCAGAGGCTGCCAGTACACCAGRCATTTATTATAGTTTACTCTGTAAATACAGATGAGCAATGAACCGCAACACTGGATTCAATCACACCAGGAAGAGAGGAAAAGTCTAAATTTGATTCAGGTTTTGCCACATGAGTCCACATGTTCCACAATAAATATATGTGATCAATCACGCCTGGGGAGGGAATTGAAAAATATTGCCACATCTCTGAGCTGAGGCCTAAAGAGATTTCACTGGAATTTTTATTTTCTTGAGGTAAAAACAAACTAACCAAAAACCAAACACAAGAAAAAAACACCTTCTTTGTCACAGAATGGGTGGGTTTGGGTGGGAGCACCGGAGGTCATCTATTGCAGCCTCCAAGATCCAGCAGGGATCTGGAGGGGTCCCCTGGAGCCTGTTATGCTGTTTGTGCTGAGATGGCATTTGCATCTCTTTTGCGTTCACAGAGGTTGTAAGCACGTGCTGCAAAGGCTGAGAGAGGTGTCAGCAGTTCATTGCCTGTGTAACACAAGGTCACAAATCACTGATATGCAGAATCACAAAATCATAGAAACATGGAATGATTTGGGTCAAAAGGGACCTTAATGACCATCTCGAGCCCCCTGCCATGGGACACCTTCCASTAGAGCAGGTTGCTGAAAGCCTCATCCAACCCAACCTTGAATGGTGCTTGACAGCAGCCATGTCAGAGAAATAATGAACTTTGTCTGTCTTGCCAGCCTGTCCTGCTTGTCCATGTCCTTGGAGGCTGTGATTGTCCTGATGTGGCGCTGGTGTTGTCAGGGGTGACACCATGCGGATAAATGTTTCGGACACTTCCTGGCCCGAATTCCTGCTCCACAGAGCTCCCCTGTGGAAGTGCTGCCAGCCTAGGTCAGGGGTGGTCTGTGCAACTGGAGGTTTGGCAGTGAGGGTGGACCTCTGGCCATGAGGCTGTGGCTGCCAGCAGCAGCCTCCAGACCCAGCCGCTTTCCATCTGCTGGCGATGACAGCGCTGCCTCCGTGATTCCTTGGGAAGCAACCARGGGCCCCCGATGGAACATATGGAAACAGCATTAACACAAGGAGTGGAGGGAATTGGGCTGGGGCTGTACAGAGCACTGAGCTGGACATCCCTACCCATCTGTCCTCTGCTGTACCAACACTGTCTCTCTGGTCCAGCCCTGTTTGAATTTACCTCACTCTGTGGAGCAGGTGTTTTTTTTCATGGGGCAGTTTCATTTGCTGTTAATTCTCCAGCCTGTTTTTTTAGTTTTTGTTTTTCTTGTTGTTGTTGTTGTTGTTTAATTACAACAACAAAACAAATTTTGTTGTTTGGCTGGTCACTGCAGCATTCAGCTCTAGCAGATTTCAGACAGCACTTTTTTTCTGGGAGTTGAGGGAAAGGGAAGGAGAGAGCAGGGCTGCTGCAGCAGCAGAAAGGGGATCACACAGGATCTTCTGATTCCTAAGCACTAAATGAGATCACCAATTTTCAGTACCAATTACTAAAAAAGACATAAAGCACATCTTCAATGAATACAATAGTGAGATACATTATAGATATAGATATA
>NW_026623840.1:200903-269989 GCF_030028575.1 Malurus melanocephalus | reverse complement strand
ATAGATATAGATATAGAGTGGGTAAAAATAAAAATATGAGTTTCATTAAGTTGATTCTCCCTCCGTTTCAGAATTTAAAGCATTGGATAGTCATGAGCTCAATGACACAAGAAAAGTTTTTGGGAAGGAACAGCGTTACATGCAGATTTCTCAAGGTGGGCCATGTATACCCCCCTCTGTAGCACACATTCTCGAGATTTATCATTGGTGCTCCAGAGTTATATTAAGTGGATAGAAGGAAAAAAACCCAAACCAAACACCAAAAAACCCACAATCAGCTAGAAAAAATACCTTTAAAAAAACCTGTAAAAGTGATAAAAACAATTTAAATTGTGATTCAATTGCTTATCAGTTCAGCATAGGCACAAAAAAGAGGATGTGACAATGTTTGCACAAAAGCAGATATTTTAATTTAGTTCTCAAGTAGTGTGCTACTGTATATTGCAGTCCTGCATACATTCTAAAATAACCTAAGCAAAATTTGAAATTTATAATTCATGCACAAAATCTGCGCAGAAAAAAAAAAAAGAAAAAGAAAAACATGGGATGTTATTCAGAGATTCTTGTGTTAAAGCATTTAGAATTTGAATTTACATCCAGAGAGGTGCATCCAGACCTTGGAGGGTATTTTTCAATGTGGGATTGTAAATTGTAAAGGCGGTGATTGTGAATTGCTGTGGATAAGCAATACCATCTGTGTACTGCACAGGAAACTGGAAGACTGAGATTCTAAACTTCTGGGTTTGGGCTGAATCACTCAAACCAGTGCCAATGGGGCTGGTCTCCTGCCAGGGCCCTCTATGACACCTCTGTGTGCTCATTTCCCATGGAAAATGAGGTGGGTGTGAGTGCAGCACCAGCAGACAAAGAGCACAGAGGCAGAAAGGGTGATGCTCACAGCCGGCAYCCACAGGCACTCGGTCCAGAGCCGGGAGGGCTGCACGGAGGGAAYCCCCAGCGGGACCTCCCTGATGGAAGGCAACAACACAGCCCACACCAGACAGGGCCACCATGAACACCCTGAGACCCTTCCTGGAGTACTGAGTCCTGCTCTGGGGCCCTGAAAATTAGAAGGACGTGGACCTGTTGGAGTGGGTCCAGAGGCAATGGGGATGATCACAAGCTGGAGCATCTCTGCTGTGGAGACAAGCTGAGAGAACTGGGGTTGTTCAGCCTGTAGAAGAGAAGGACCCAGGGAGATTTTACTGCCCTTTCCAGCACCCTAAAGGGACTCCAAATGAGCTGGAGAGGTGTTTTTGAGAATGGAATGTAGTGACAGAACAAGGCTTGGAACTGAGACTAGCTTTAAATTAGATTTAAGGAAGAAATTCTTCTCTGTGAGGGTGGTGAGGCACTGGCACAGGCTGCCCATAGAAGCTGTGGCTGTCCCTGGATCCCTGGAGGTAATCAAGGCCTGGCTGGATGGCATTCTGAGCATCCTGGACTAGTAGAAGGTGTCCCTGCCCACAGCAGGGGTTTGGAACAAGATGGCTTTTAAAGGTCCCTTTTAACACAAACCAGYCTGTGACGCTGTGATTCTGCAATTTGTCCCGGTGATAAATAATACAGAGAGAACAAGGCATCTAAATATAGAGACGCCACAGCCACTGAATTGCAGTGCTCAGAGAGGAGCAGCTGAGACGCATGTGAGCGAGGCCAGGCCCCAGAGATGCTCATGGCAATGGAAACTGTTGCCATGGAGACAACAAAGAAAGGCCGACCTAAGGAATTACCAAAAAGCGTCAGTCTGAGGGTGCCTGATGCTGAATAATGCAGAGTGCTGCAGCCCCAGCGCTGTTTCGGAGCCCAGGGAGCGCTGAACAGGCACCTTTTGGCTTGCTGCATTGCAGGTGATGGATGCCCAGTGCTTGTTTACAGGCACTGACAATTAACAAAAGCAAACAGACAAAAAAATAAAATAAAAAAAAAAGGGAGCAGCAGTAATAAAACCCTCTATAAATTAAATGGTTCCCCTTGCCTCTGCAGGAARGAGGATTTCTGCTGATGCTGTTTATTAGCATTTAGCTCACAGAAAATGGTCCCGACATTAGGAAAGTAGAGAAGGAAAATCAATAATGCTTGATCACTGGAAATCTAAAACCATTAGGAGCACATGGAAGATTGGAGTTCTCATTAAGGCAGGTATTGCTCCTCCCTGCACATCTGCTTCTCTGTTCTGCAGTTTTAAGGTCACATGCAGTGAAGGGTAGCACACATCATTGAGCCAGTCCTGTGTTTTTACTTGGGCCAAAATCAGTCATTAACATAAAACACAAAAAGAAAATTCCACATGACAAAATAAAAAAAAAAGCAACACAGAAGGCACTTGCATGCAAGGAAAATTGTGTTTTGTGACACATAAAAATAAGAAGTTCATATTCATTCCAAAGTAGATAGTTGTCACACTTACTAAAAAAAACCCCAGCTATTTTTTTAGATTTTACACTATAACTGTTCTGCACAGCATCATTGCTAGTTTAGCATTCCTGGAATGAAGTTATGTCCCTGCTTTTAGTTGAGATATCATACATGGGAGGACTTTGAGGATATCTTTTGGCTTTATTTGGAGTAAAGAAAGTGAAAAAAGAGAAACTGCTGCTTTCACAGGGAAAACAGAAATGTGAAGATTTTTCTGCTGGGCAACAAATATTATAATAGTTCTATAATATTATTATAATAATTATATAGTTCCACTTAATTTGTGTTGTATTTCCCATAGCACAGCTTGAAAATATGTGTCCATACAGCTTTWCACCAGAAAATGGAGGTGCCTGCAAGGGTATGAAATACCCTGTCAACAAAACACATGACACAAAATTTGTTTTCTATTTAAAAAACACACACTACACAAACAAAAGTAATTTATGCATAACTTAAGCCAGAAACAAAAACCAACAGGATATCAGTGCTTGGCTTTCTGGCATTCCTTTGAGAACAGTCCATGGTAACTCAACAACAATTATTTTTAGGGTATGTACTACCATAGAAAAAGCACATTTGCTAAAACCTTTGAAGGAGAAACTTTCAGGCAGTCTTTTTTTGTTTTAAGTCACTTGTTGATTGCAAATATACCAAACCAAAGGCTTTGAGTACAATCCTTTGGGTACAATCTCTAACCTGAAAACTGAATGCTGGGCAATTAGAATTGGTTCATAGMCCCTTGCTTTGCTGACATAACCCCTTCTCTTGGGAGATACAGAGAATTAAATTAATACTTTTGAAGAGTTGTGAAGCTCTTGTAAAGATAAGCTATAATACAGTCAGTGTGCAATATAATTAATTTAAACACAATAGGATTTTTTTCACCTAAAGGCTAAAATTATACAGCAGTAATGAAAGAAATATATTGTTGTTCAGAGAAAAAAAGTTGGCAGTCATTTATAATTCATACACTCCCTAAATTGTCCCTTTATAGGATTTAGATGGTTCTAGGAAACTTGCAGTAAGATTTTTTTTTTAATGGGCTATTTTTTCTGGAATTTAAGTTTTAATTATCCTCTTGTGGCTTTCAGCTTTAGRAGAGAACAGAAAACCTCAAACCAGGTCACTGATCGAGATGCTCCGTGGACTGACCCAGATCAGCAGCTCAGCACACATACAGCTCCTTACTCATGGAGGGTGTAAACCCATGGGCAAAGGTAAAGACCACTTAATAAGAATTAAGTTCTTTCTAAAAAGTGATGCAAACACAGTTATTTATCACYTCTGCCCAGCAGACTGATGCCCAGGCAACCTCTGAGCAATGGCAACTGTGGCAAGTACAGCCCTCCAGGCTTTCATGAGTCCCTGATATTGTATGATATGAAATATCCTTTGCCCACAATAGCAGGAGGGTTACAGGGACTGTTCGCTTAATTTTTTTTTTTTTCTTTTGTTTTCCCAACCATTTTAAATAATAATTTGCCTACCAAGTTGTCTTCTTCCTATTCTAAAGACTGCTAACAAAGACCATGTCTGGAAAACAAARTGTGTCTGTAGAGAACTAAGACACTGAATGTTAGAAATACTTCTTGCTTTATGTTTAATTCCCACTATTAAGATCTGAATTCTTGCTGTTGAAATCTGCACTTTGAATGCAAAACAGTGTAGTGAAGGTTAAAATGACAATTTGGTACACAGCTACTGAAGGCAGCATATGCCTGAAATTATTCTGAGAACTGGCATCAAAGGAAAGCACCTGATGTGTGTGAGGGGGATGATGGTGCTGCGTAGCATAAGAAGGCTGCTTAAACAGTTACTTCTAATGGCATTAATCAATCTCACTGCAGATGAATTGAGTTAGAACCTGCAGATATAAGCTTTTCATAGCTTGCACTATGAAGCTTCCTAAATTCCTTTTCAGGCTTTTCCTGAAATTTCCTGGTTCTCAGCTGGAAACAAGTGTTTATTACAATTTCCAGAATGTTGCCTCTTTCAAAGCTGCCTTCTTCATTTTGCAGTCTTGTAGCAATCACCTGGCTTCACTCAATTCAGCAGAAGGTTTTCAGTCAGCTTCAGGTGTTTTCCTGAACTTCAGTCAGTGTATACAGATGGAGTTGTATCTTTTGTGCTCATCTCACTTCATTTACAAGTCACCCGTATTTTGTTTTTATAATCTTCAGCAATCTGGTTTTAATGTTAGTAAATAGCTGCCAAGTGTAAGACAGAAACAATTCAACATTCCTTACAAACATGCTGGGGAGGGGGGAATATATTAGTATATGAAATTCATATAAACAAGTGGACATTTGGAGAAAATCTCAATGTTTCTAAAAATTTGAGTGCGCTATTTCAAATACTTGAAGTTTTAGTTGTGGGGGTTCTATTTATTTAAGCCATAATTACCAAGTACTTGTAAAACAAGTCAAACATTTTACAATCATGCTTAATTTAGGTTGATGAATTTCCACTGAGGWTAAGTTTGTTCTTAGTTAATTCTCCAACATCCATGCTACTTTCAGAACAACCCAGACCAATATGTGAAACAAACATAGTTACAGTTCTTGCTATGTTAGTCTTTGCTGTGGCTCCATATGATGTCTCTGTGGATAAACTATTGAAACAGATTTTCAACCCAAATCCAAATAAATCATCAGTTTCTTACTGTTGTTCTCATCTCTTTCATAAGGAAACATGGTATAGTCGGACAGAAAAATCTTGAGAGACATGCCTCATACTCTTCCAACAGCCTGCAGAATGTTCACTGGTTTAAATAAAAATTAATAAAAAATAACATATTTTCATCATCTCTTGAGTATGAATATCCAGTACTCAACACACTTTTCATCCCACTATTAAGAAAAATACAAAAACAACACACAAAGAAGAAATGAGTATTGAGAAATTCAGTACCGCTGTGACAAAATTGTCAATTTTATTCAAATGAATCATTTAGCTATGGGGACATATTTGGGTTATATTTTCTTATAGCAAAACTTTGTCATGCAAAGACATGACAGACTATGGTGTCTATCCACTGTCCACACTGGACAATCAGAGCAAGTTCACAAAGAACAATTATTATAATTTCTCAGACTGATATTCAAATGCTGTGAAGATGAAGGCAGCCTTTAAAATTTAAGTGAGGGAGATCCAGACAAATATTCTGCTATACAGTTTGGAGGAGTCAGGTCATCTCATCCTTGCACTGTGGAAAGCAGGAAAGCATCAAGGATCACCTTGGCTCCAGAGCAGCAAAGATTGGGCAGACTGATATTGCTATTTGCCTTATGGAGGGGAATATACAGCATTCCAAGGCTAGCAAATCTGAGACGCAACACTCCTTACACTTATAATTTCAGAAAAAAAAAAAATGTCACAATTAAAAAAAAAAAAAAAAAAAAAAAAAAAAAAGAAAAAGAAACCTTCGGTTAGATCTGCTTGTGGTGACAGTTCTGCCCACAAAGCGTGGGAGTATCTGACAGAAAATCAGCTTCCAAGATTCAAGTGATATGTCCTCATCAACAGCTTTGCCAAGTAAGTAACCCTTTATGTTTGTTTTTCCACCATACCCATTAGTCTCTGTAGCTTTTTGCAGTATTGGCAGCTGGCAAAGTTTAAGAGGAAACCCAATTAATTCGTTTGGCAACACAGATCTTGCACTTACACCGGGCATCTGCAAGTGCTCAGAGTGCCTGGAGCAATGTGAAAGAACAGGATAAAAAAAGTCTGCTGATAGAAACACTGGCAAAGGCAACGCACAACTCCACTAGTTCAGCCTTAAAATAGATCTTCARAGCAGAAAACAATTATCAACAGGAGCTGGCAAACTTTTGGAAACTCCGTATGAAAAATTCGATGCAGTTATAATTCATGACATCTATCAGTCACAAAAATGTCCCAAACATTCCTTATGACAAGATACTTATTTTGAGATCTCTTCTTTGGTGATACCATGCGCTAGACTCCATGTGTACTCGTGGCAAGACAAATTCAGGCTGCTAGGAGCAATTCTGCTCTTGAAGCTATTGAGCTTCTTTCTCAAATTTGGGAAGAACAGTTTGAGTGAGAATGTGAAAAAATTCTCTGAACAGATTTGCAAACAAAACTGGTCTGTGGAGATAGTTCAGGTTTGGGTATGCAGGAATGGTCACACTGTCCAGTAGTGGAAATGCTGCCTTTCAGCAGCAATAGGTTGAAAAGGTAAAAAAGCTGCTTCTGGAATTTTTTTCCTTATYCCACCTACCACATGTTTGTTTAAATTGCAATGGTAAGGGCTTTGGCTTTTTTTTTTCTTTCCAAACATTTGAGGGATGTTTTTATAGGGGTTCTTTGCTTCTTTCCTTCCTTTTGTTTTTCCACCTAAATACTTGCTCTGCAAGGATGTTCAGTCTTGCCATGAAATTCAACTCAATATACTGATTTCCATATATGTTCAACTGCTTTTTGTTTTTCATTGATTCACGCTCACCAATTAGTTACATGGCATAGCACCTAAGACCTGCTGTGGCCAGAATGAACAAGATTTGCATTTTCAGACAAGAGACACAGAGTTTTTTCTGTAAATTTATGATTTTCAAATGATCAKATACGAGATCAAGTGGGTTTTTCTTCTAGCTAAATCTACTAATAAAACTGTCAGTTTACAATATTTAATCTGAAACATAAACCATAGGTCATCAACAAGTCTTCAAAATAACCACTAGGATTACATACTTAAACTAGCCCTGTCTTGATACTTCATTTTTTTTTAAAGTAAATGAAAAAGTAATAGTGATTACTCATTTAGAGGAAATAATAAGATATTCTCATTTCAGGACAGCAAGGAGATGTCTTGGATTAAGTGGATGAATTAATAAATAGATGAAAAAAAAACTTGAAGATCAAAAAGGTAGCATGGTTCTCTTTTTGGAAAGAGAAAGTAGAAAAGTTTATTCACTGGGAGGGGATATAATAAAAGATTGGTATTCCTATATGGAGAGATCCTTGATGTCCTCTGCTGTTGAAGTCTGCAGCATACCTGGAGCAGGAAGTCACTCACACCAAGCCACGGCATCCTTACACCTGATGTTGGTAACTTTCACTAGGTATTTAGCCGCAAAATGAAAAATAAAAGTTAGGCTTCTTCACTGAAATGCCTTCTGCAGGAGAGAAGCTGCCCCCTGTGATGCAGAATGAAGGTCACTGGGTGTGTTCACGCACTRGTGCGGGCTCTGTGAGCTCCAGGTGTGCACCCAACAAAACCAGAATCAAGTATTGGACAGTCCCAGCAGAGCCTCTTCACACAGCATAAACTGAGTTGGAAGAGACTCTCAAGGATCATCAAAGTCCAGCTCCTGGCCCTGCGCAGGACCATCCCCAAGAGTCACACCATGCACCTGAGAGCACGATCCAAGTTCTTCCACTGAGAAAAATCAGATGTCAAACAGTTCCCTTCAATATATCCTGAGAGAGCTGTAGGCGTTCTTCATCACATCCCTGGGTTACACAACAAAGAGATGGATCTGTTGGAGCAGGGCCTGTTAAGAGAAGACAAAGGAGAATTTAAAACTGAGGGTCAATATAGACCAGGTATGCAAAAAAGAAGTTTCTTTACAATGAGGGCAGTAAAAAGTGAGGGCACAAGTTGCCCGGAGAGTTGGTGGCTGCCCCATCCCTAGATACAAACAAGGCCAGGTTGGATGGGGCTCTGAGCAACTTGACCTTATTTAAAACCTCTCTGCTYATTGCAGAGGGGAGGATTAGATGACCTTTAAAAGTCCCTYCCAACCACAATTATTCTCTGATGATACTCTGATGATACTCCGATGATATTCTCTGATTATTCTCTGATTCTCCTCACACCCATATGTCTATGGACTCCAAAGACTAGAGAAACTCTTTGCAGGTCATTATTCAGGTGCAAAACCAAATCAGTGTCTCATAAAAAAAAAGAGATTAATGATTTGTCCTTTGATGTGAGAACTTCTGGAGTGCAACTGAGTCATCCTCATCAGTTCTAAAGTTTTGCTCCAGCAGCCTTGAAGGGTGAGCATCACTGATACACCAGTTTCCCTGTGTTAGCCCAGGTACTACAAAATCATTTTGTAGTCCTTATCAAGGTGGATATTTTGAAGTCCCTGGCTGAGGTGCCTCAGTGGCACAGAACACCTCAAGCTCCCAGTAAGGTCACTTTCCCCCTGCTACTGAGTGTTGAGCTTCCTTTCAAATCTTGGGGCTTCATGATCTTGACCAAATAACTTTGTTTTGCTGAGAAACAGACAAGAACCTGTCAGAGCTGCTTGCAGTGGAGATGAACACGTCCCTGTACAGCAGAAAGCCCTCAATCAGCCAGAAACTGGTAAAAGATGACTGAAGAGGGTAGGAATCTGAGGATATGGTGATAGATTTTGAGACAGGATAGAATGTTCAGTTATGTACTTGCAAATCACTGGCTATGGTAAAGGAACTGGAGAAGCAGTGATGGGAATTTAGTGTTTTATTGAGAGCCAGACTACAGCACAAAGAAAAATGGTTGTAGAAACACTTCCACATCATCAGGGAAGGAAAAATTTGGGAGAGAAGAGGAAATAACTTRTAACTTTGGAGTGAGTTAATTGCCTGATAATTTGACAGTCTGTGTCTCTGGGCAGATTTGTTCAGTGCTGACAAACTGAAACATCCTCAACATGGAAATATTTTATGCATCTGGAAGTGTCATATCACATCAAGCTGTGCATAGCAGAGCAGTTCATCTGGCAAAGGCACAGAAAATGTGGAAAGTCCTTGTCCTAATGCACATAAAAGAAGGGGAATAGCATCCTACTTTAAAGAGCTGGTGGGTGAGTTAATAAACAATTCTTGGGGGCTGGAAATTAAATATTTSAGTAAAGAGATTCCCTTCCAGTTTGCACTAATGTAACAGACCTGAGACAAACACGAGCATATTTAGACTTGTCATTTTTATGCCTCCAGATCTTACTCTTCATCCTTTACTTACAGAGCTTTATAAATTAACCAGACAATATTTATTCCAAACTAAGTGTTTCCTCTTGAAACTAGAGCAAACTGGGAGAGGGGAAGGAGCTGCTTCGTGTGAAATTCATATGGGACTCCAGTCACACAGAGATCCTGAACACAAAATTTGTTTGCTGTTCCTCATGGAAATTAATAAAATACAAAATCTTTCATATTGCAAAGCAGATGGAAGGAAGCTTTGGGGTTTGGTTTATAGGAAAAGATCAAGGAAATGAGGACACAAGCAGGAATGGTTACATTCGGATGATGGACATTTTCCCACTTACATTTACAAAATTCCCACTTACATTTACAAAATTTCCCACTTCCCATTTACATTTCAAAATGAAAAATTTTGAACCTTCCCCCTGTCTTTTGGGTACTAACAAAAATCACAGTGACTTTACACTGTGAAGGGCTGCTTTTATGCAAAGGTTGCTACCGTTGAAAGATCGATTTTGTCACCACCAGCTGAAAAGGAAACTATGATGACATCAGGAGAGAAACAAAGTTTTGATTAAACAATTCTAAAGAGAAATTCTTCCCAGAGGGATGGCACTTGGGAAAAGCAAGRATAAACTGAGAACCATTTATACAATCTGGTGGGATGGTTGTCACCAATGACAGAATTATTACAGAGCAGCCAAGTACAAGAAATAACAGAGGAAAGCTCAAGTTTACATCTATTGCAAGAGTTTTTCTACTCTTCCCTTTCTACTCTGCCCCATATTTGGAAGGAAAAGACAACATTTTCAATCTCTTTTCAAAAGTGCCTCAGCTGGTATTTTAAGCTCGATTCTAGCTGCTGCAGAATGTCGCTAACCCCATAAATGTGCAAATGGACAACTAATGGTGCCTCTTCTGCTCAGCAAACTGCTAAATTGTGTGTATCACTTATTTCATACAAGCAAAATGCATGATTTTTGCATTTTTTCTGACTTGGCACAAAGTTCATAAGAATTTGGGAGCAGGAGAAAAACAGAAATTGGTAAAAATAGTAATCGGGAGAGAAATCCAACTTTTTTAATGAATGTTGAAAGCATTTTAAAATACATCTCTTCCAAGGGGGAATAAAGCCATTCGTGAGGGCATAAAAAGAATATCAGTAAGACAGTTTTTTTTTCCCAAGAAAATTGAAAACTCAAAATAAAAGTTACCAAATTTATGTTGATAGCTTTAGCGATTGTTGATAGCTTAATGTGGGAGTTCAGCAGCRAATCCTCTTTCACTATCTGTGGACTTACAAAACACTGCAGATTTTGAATATGTGTCAAGGAGGCTGATTTTTTCCTCTGAATGATCAAAATGTTAGGTTATTTGTTTCAAACACAGAAAAATACTCTCTGGAAGAGATCTTGTTCAGAGTAAATACAGTAGCTATCACTGGAAGAGTGAAGGACAATTCATCAGAGATTGAGCAGGTGCTTGTCATAATTTGGTGGGCACTGAACCACACCGTGGTGGTTGAGGTCAAAAACATTAGTCTGCACAGAAGCTGCAGTCAGACACCACCACCAGAGATATTTTGTAGTGCATATGGGATTAAATATATTTTTGTAGTAAAAAGAATATGCATAAAACTGCRTATGTTCTCCCACAACAGTTCCTGCCTGGGGAAGGAGAGTGAGAAAGGGAAGAACTCAACCAGACCTACATCTCTTAAAGTGCCTGCCCTCCAGTTCATCATGCCAATGTCTGGAATCACTGCACAATGAAGCTGAGGGTAGAAAAAGGCCTGTACCTCCAGGGAATGTTCCTGTGTGTGTAAAGAGAGAACTCTGGTGCCCAACACATTCCTGAAAGGAAGCAGAGGAGAATCCCAGCTGAGTCTGTGGCACAGTTTCAAATTCAGAGGGAGTATTCTACTGCTAAACACCTGACCATATGGCTCGATTCTGGAGGTCTTTCCCAACATAAATGATTTGATGATTTGCAGCAAGCTAAGCAAGCTGATGGTAAAATTGTTATGGGAACCACACCATCACTCAGGGGCTTCACACAGTCACCACATCCTGAGGAAAAGTCAAATAGGTTGTGATTTGGGATGGAGCTGACTCAGCTACAGGAGCCATAGCAGGTCGTGAGCTTGGTTTTYGTAGAAACATAGAACCATCAAGATCAGAAAAAAACCCCAAGATAATAAAGTCCAACTACAAAACCATTACTGTCAGGGCGACCACCAAAGCATGTCCCCTAGTGACACATCTACATGTAACTTATTTACCTCTAGGGATGGTGATTCCAGTATGCCCTGGGCATCTTGCTTCATTGCTTGACAAASTTCCCATGAAGAWTTTTTTCTTAATATTCTGTCTTAACTTACCCTGGTGCAGCTTGAGGCAGTCTCCTCTTGACCTATCTCTTGTTACCTGGGAGAAGACCCTAGCCCATCTTCGGCTACARCCTCTGTCAGGGAGTTGAAGAGGGCAATGAGGTCTTCCCAAGCCTCCTTGTCTCCAGGCTAAACAACCCCAGGCCCCTCAGTCACTCCTCGCAAGAATTGTGCTCCTTGGCCCTTTTCTGGAGATGGGTTTGAAGCAAAATACTCTTCTTTCCTATGTGCAGAAGCTACATGGTCTCAACTCTCCCATGGCTTGCTGGACACAGCGCTGGACACAGAGGACAATGACACAAAGGGAGGGCAGTCCTGCTTTGTCAGACACCATCATTAGAAAAATGCTACCATGTTTCAGTTCAGAARCTGATGGGAAATCTGAGAAGGGGCACATCCAGAGCTGACATCCAGAAGTAAAATGCCCTTTCTTGTCAGTAAAAGGAGAAAGCAGTCYGTGGCTACCCAGAGCTGGCCACACTTCTTGGCCAGTGCACTTCTACAGTAAGGGCATACCCAGGCACAAACAAAAGACATTTTTTTAATGGTTCTGCACTATGTTTGAGAGTGCTTCAGTGAGGCTACAAATTCAAAAGGCAATGTCAGCCATAGCAAGTGGGGATTTGGGTCACATTCTGTCTATGAAAGGCTTGTCCCAGAGCTGGTACATGGGGTGGAAGACGGGTGAATCAGGATAGATGGAAATATTGGGAAATGAAGGAGGTGCCCAGTGTGTTCACTTTGTTCCTCGATGCCTTTGTTTGGTTCACTGTAAGTCACAGTCTGATCACTCTCCATTGTTATCGTGGCAGCCTTTGCCCCGTGTTTGCAATTTTCTTCTTATTCAAAGAGCAGCAAATGAGTATTGTGAAGCCTTTGATGTTCCCTTTGTACTTTAAATAGCTATCACTTAATCTGTGATACACACACGGGATGCTTTGTTATGCACACTGAATTGCACACTCGGCACCTCAGAGGAGAGATGATGCTGAGCAGTTGCCACTGAAACCCAAATCCAGCCTGAAAATGATATGATTTTTCTCTACAAAACACACAAGGAGGGTTCTAGCCTTTTCTCAGTCATCATGTTACTTTCCTAATTCCACAAAAATCTTGACTGAAGTAATTTAAAATATAAACGCTGGAGAGCATTTTCTAAGAATAAGAAAAATTTCAAGTCAGTCTGTCAGTTTTGCACACTACCTATTTTATTTTCCATGGCATGCTAGTGAACTYGTTCACCGGAAAAAGTTTACAAGTWAACAGGATTTTTTTAAAAAATCACAAACCCAAATTCTGAATGTGCAAGTGCAGGAATTCCTGCAGTCAAAGGACAGAAGTATACAGTGGGACATATAAGCCATAGGCTTTCAATTCAAATGATCTGGTCTCAGTATGAATATTAAAGACTGGGAATAAGCTGTCCATATATCCTAGCCAGAAGTAATTTATTGTGTAGTTTTGAATAATTAAATAACCAGGGTCTTGTTGAAGCAATTTGTGAGTAACAGCACATAGAATTTCTAAATGCATTGTTTTTAAAAAATAATAATGCAACTTAATTTTGCACAAATACAAAAATTTGTAAAATACTGTGTTTTTTTTTCTTTTTTTCTGTTAAAGACCACGGTCACATAGAGACTATGAATTTTTTCCAAGTCAAAATTTAGCTCAAGATATTCCTGTTTACCAAGGTATTTGCCACTGGGAACTTGTGGCAGGCTGTAATCCTTTCCCAGGGTCTTCCCTGTGCCCTCCAGCCTTCCCATACTGGCCCACATCTGGACCAGCCCTGAGATGTCTGGTGCAGGGGAGGCTGTGAAGGGGGGCAGATGCTCTGCACAAACCCAAGAGGCTTTTCCAGCCCTCTCAAGACACGCAGGTCTTGGGTGTCTGCAGCTGCACCACAAACCACAGAGCACCTGAAGACCCTGAATATTTTGTGTCATRGACTCCTGAATGTCAGCTCTTCAACTGTGCAAGGAACAACTGTCAGACCTGTCAGCTGCTGCTGGCACTCAGCATCCTCTTATCCCACAGATTATCCATAAGGCAGGGTTTTTATCATGAGGGTGGTTTAAGGGTGACACAGGATGCCCAGAAAAGTGGTATGTGCCCCACCCCTGGAAATTTTTGAGGTCAGTCAGGACTCTGAGCAACCTGATTTATTTGAAGATGTCTCTGCCTATGGCAAAGGGAGTAAAAACCCTTTGATCTTTAAAGGTTCATTCCAGTCTAAACTATGCTATGATAATTCTGTTGTTCCTGTCTTAGAACACCCAAACAACCCCAGAACATTGTCATTATTTCTGTTTTCTCCCCAGTACAGACGGCTGTTGATAGGCTGTGCTGAAATGCCTGAACTGCTAGTCCCTGTCCAGACTGTGATGAATGGCTTACAATTTTTACCTCAGAATTGCCAGGGTGTCTGGCCTTATGAGAGCAGCACATCAGACAGGAAAAAAGTACCCAACACAAACCTGCAGATTCATGGAATCATGGAATGGTTATTGATCAGCTTAGATAGTATGATCTTTACACTTGTGGCAGATTCACACTCAGAACCTCAGTGGCTTTGTAAATTCAATGTTCTTTTCAAACAAAGAAATMCGTAGGTCACTATGAATTCCACAGGAAGAACAGCATGTGGTCTTATTTTCTGCAGTTCTTTAGTGGTGTCTTAAAAAAACCTATGTACAACAGAAAACATAACATAACATAACATAAACAGCTTTAAAGTGGAACAGAAATTAATGCTGTAATGAAAGTGAATCCAGAATTTCCAGGGACCTTAAAGAGGCAATATCCTACCCTACCACCCGCAGGAATGCAAGAGCAGAAGCAGGTGGAAATCATTGACAGGGCTCACTTCGACCCGTTACTAATGCTGATCAAAACATTACATCTGCTTTCCTACATACACCCAGCTGAAACTGGATCACGGGCTGAAATATTCATGAACACACTGCTCATGCTCAAAGTGAACAACATGGATTCCTCAGCAGGCACAGCGGCCTTTCATTTCTGAAAGTGCCATCATGTCTGTTGTGCTAAAAACAAACAAGTATTACTAAGAGGAAATAAAAAGGAAAATGTCCTTTTAATGGATTCCAAAAGATGACATTTCTTCTGTAGTGGGATATCAGTTTGACATAATTAACAAAAGTGGTGCTTTTTTGAACAAGTGGAGACAAGATGTAGATACACTTCCCTAGGATAATTCAATTACCCRCAAGATACCCCATGTAAACATATTGTAGTTAAAAACTCCACAGGGTTTTTTTTGGGTTTTTTTTTTTTTTTTCCATGATGAATACTTACTAGAATAATGAATTTGCAGCAGTTGCCTCTCATTTTTCCTGGCAATAGGACTTACCTAAAAAATATGTCCAAAGACACGGAGGACATCTGCAGCTGAGTGATCATATGCTTTTCATGTGCCCATAAAGCATGCTAATTTGGATCATTTCTGTGATGAAAATAGTAGTAAAACAACCCATATCAGATATATCTAGTTACTGAGTGTATTTAAGTGCTTCCACACCAACTTTCAGAAGAATTTAGTAGACTTTGGAGTTTATTTGGGTAGAAAAAAAAAAAAAGATATAGCCATATTCTACTGAATTGCTTTTTCTTTYGTCAGTCTTACAATTCAGCAAAATACTTTGCAAACCTCTCTCTCTATAGGAGATTTCAGTAGAGTAGTGTGCAATTTAATTTGAGGAGAATTATACTGTTTTTAACCATTGGATGAATAAAACTGTCACTGTCAAATGCAYGATGACTTAGTGTTTAAATCAATTTAATACAATAATATCCAAATGTGGCAACATACAATGACAYTGGTACTTGGACCAGGCCATTGGAATGAAATGAATATACTATGAAACCAAATAAAGGCTATCCATGAGCATACAGTGCCTCAAACATTTGCAAACCACTTGTCTGAAGCCACCAATGCACTTTCACACTGTGCTGATTTAGCAGACATGGTCAGTGCCACTGCTATGCGCAGAACCCTGAGTACTTCTCTGAGCTTTGCTTATTAATGGATATAGGTTGTTAAAGTGTAGGGATGAAACGGACCTGTCCTGTTGTCCTTAAGATTGTCCCTAACATCCCTGTGCCTYTCTATTCCAAGGTCTCCTGAGCTGTTGCATCTTCACATTCTTCACATATCTCAGCTTTCTTTCACATGCAACACAAATTTGAGGGAGACAAATTTCAGATGCTTATTTTCAAATGCTTATTTTCAAATGYACCTTCTGTCCTGAAAAAACTGAGAACTGCCTCCAGTTTGTTATTCTACCTTCAAAATCTTGTTTGTTACAATGCTATTAGTTTGGCTGCCTGGGCCCTGACCAGATGGATCACAACATGTAGTTGGCATAGTTTCGTGATGTCTTTTACTCAAAAACATTATGATCTGCCATTTCTGGGGATCTGGCATATGAATATTGCCAGAATATGGTATCCATGTGCATCTTTCACACTAAACTAGAACTACGTTGTAAATCAAGACTGAGTTAACATCAGTGTCTGGTAGCTGCTAAGGTGGGTTGAGCAGAGTGGCTATGTGATGTTGAAGAGGGGAAAAARAAGTAGTTTGGAAATATGAAAATCTCACAACCTTTTGTTTTGCTATGACAAGTGCTGTGCTGGCCAGAAACTCATCTGTACCATCAAAAGTGGATCTCCCTTCATTCAATGAGAGCATTTAACTAAGCCGCAGAAGAGCTTGTCCTTATTCCCRATCTTGTTGTGTACCACATTGTGCCTATCTCCAGGAACTCCAACAACAATGTTTGTCCCTCAGAAGAGCTGCCCTATGTCTGCCTGGCCCCCCTTCTTCAGTCAAATCTTGTTTTTTTCCCRTGGCCATGTTGATAACAACAGTCCTTGGTCATTGCAAACAATCCTTGTCTGTTACTGCCAGCAGTCCTTGGGTGGATCCATGGCCRTCCCATTATCAGTGTTTGAGACATACACATCCCCCCTTATCTTCTGGAATTCTGCAACGCTCAGCTGTTCCAACTTACCTTGCTGTGAAAGAGACATTCACCTATTTCCCACAGGGCAGAAGACCCTTATATTCCAGGTCTTGCTGGCAATTTTGCGTGCACCATGGGTTCCAATTCCCTGCAGCTCTTTTTCCATTCTCTCGAATATAATGTTGGAATCACTTCTTGAGCTGTTTATGCTAAAGTGCTTTAAGCCTCCTTACAACTAACTCTTAACTTTCATTCATCAAGCCTTCAAGRAAATAGTATTTTTAAGTCCAGAGCCTGACTCTTTGACAAAAAGAGTACTAAAACAAATATCAGGGTAAGACTCAAAAGAAATTGTCTTCTTGCAAGTGTTTCCTTTCCCAAGAGTGTTGATTTTCAAGCAGGCCTCTTCAGAACTGTCTCATTGTTTAGTCCCAGGCAGTATACATTTTTCAGAATGTATACTGACCCAACTCTTCCAAGAATCCCATGCCTGCATGAGRCCCTACCTGCATGTATTCATCATTTTGTTTATTTCATCTTCTAAGTTTTCCTGGAATTAAGTGTGTCTCAGTYGAACAACTGCATGTGCTGGTGAGAAATCACTGACTCATGTCTTTAGTAGCAGTATTAGAACAAGTTCCTGCCTGCACAAACACCATCTTGCTGGTAGGTGGTGTTCCACACCAGGTGTTGCCCTTACTTATTTTTTGTGTCAAAAAGATTGACTTGAGGTTTGGCTTAAAAAGGGCAGCAATTCAGCAGTTTTTGGAGAACAGCAGGTTGGTTGTGGCTGGAAGGGACCTCTGCAGGTCACCTGGCCCAACCCCCTCGCTCAAGGAGGGACGCCTGAAGCCAGCCCATTGTCCGGGACTTTGCCTGGGTGATGACTTTTCAGTCTGTCCAAGAATGGAGAATCTACARCTTCTCTGTGCAACTCATTCCAGCACTAACTTTTATAACAGATAGTAGCCAGCCTGATAGCATTAGAACAATCCTGACTGTATATCTTTTAGGGTAAAAAACGGAAGTACAGAGGCAAAATGTGCACCTGCAAACACTTGAGGCTGCCTTTGTCACAAAGCTTTGTCACAGTGTAGAGCCACCTGAAGTTCAATCTGCATTCTATTTTTCACTGAGTTGTGTGCATTTTATGGGGAGGAAAAACAGACAGCAAGCAACATACACTTAAACAGAACATCTGAACAGTTACATTTCATGCCCCTTCAAAGCAATTTGCTTATCTACCTTAGTTCAGATAGATTCTGCAAGGAATTAATCAGAAACATTTCACATTTTCAGTTGATATACTTTACCAATTCATTTTCAAAAGAGATAAGTCACAGTCTGGCTTCCTACTGTTTGTGATTTGAGTTTTCTTTGCACTGAGGGCAAGAAATGAAGACAGCATTATTAACTATTTGGTAACATAGAAAACCAYGTTGAAAAACTGCAACTGAAGCCATTTACATGTGGAGAAACAGCCAAAAATACAAATCTGTACCTCCACATCTGCAGAGCTTCTTTTCCTTGTAGGCACTATCATAAGAGACCAGCTTTTGAAAAAACTATGGATAGTTGACATCCAGTGAGTGGGAACTTCTCTGACAGAAGGGTGCCTATTCAGGCTTTGAAGCAGATGAGAAATACTTTCATATATATCTCTGAGGACCTGGTCTAGTCTGGCCATAAATTCTTCTGCCTAAAATATGTGTACTTCAAAAAATCTGGCTCTTTTAAACCTCTGAAACAGGAACTAATCTTTTGGGAAAACCTGGCTTTCATCTAGATCAATTAGAAAATAGTTTCAGACTCCAAATAAGAACTGCAGGATGAGCTTCTAGCATGTTCCTTTTAATGCAACAATATTTTCTTTGCAGACTCTGCTATCCCCATGGCTGTTCAAATACAAAGGAGGTTATTGACAGAACTTCCCCTTTCTCTTTATTTCTCACATAAAGGTAGAAGATGCCACAAAAGATGCACATACATAAAACCCCTCACAGCCTAACAAACATGCACATAGACATCCACATTATAGACATCCACATTATATACATCACTTTACACACACGTGCAGGATTCTTAGACAAGAACTGCAGCCACCTGAGCAGATGGCAAAGCCGCAGGCAACTTTGCATTCAAAAGGAATGGAGGTCACTAGAAAATAGCACAATGCTCAGGGGAGTTTTACAGCCCAGACAGCCTGTCAGTGCCAGAGACAACCTGCACCCACCAGAGAACCAAAGGCAGCTGCTGCCAGTCATGGACAGTGACGCTGGAGGTGGCTGGCTAACCTGGGGGTCAGCAGCTCGTGGCAGGGCACAGTTGCAGCCCCATGCAGCTTTCACACGTGTCAGCATTGGGAGATCTGGAGGGCATTCAGGCCRCTCATTAACATCAAGAGGATGTGTTTCAGTGCCTGCTTCACCCAGAGCCTGGGGGATGTCAGCTGGAAGGAAACATTGTGCTTTTCCAAAYCTTTTCCAAACGGATGGGCAGACTGCCAATAGAGTTGTTTGATCAAAGGTACAAAAACAGCTGAATGTGTCAGACTCACCCTCACCCTCCAWCAGGTGAGGAAACACCACTGAGTCCCACCACCTGCTCTGACCCTTCCCACTCCACCACTGAAGGGGGCAGACAGCAGAGAAAAGCAGACAGAGTTGTGAAGCTATTTCAGAAATATTTTCAGTATTAAAATAATTTAAAAATTCATAAATGGGTGGGAAACTACAGTCCCGCTGCTCATGCTTTTCTTGCAGTGCTAAAAATTTTATTTTAGAGTCTTAAAATAAAAATGTTCATTCTCTTCAGGAGTTCATGTGAACCACTCCAGCAGTGGGAGTAGAAGGAAAGCTACTTTAAAACCCAGCTATGTACTAAAGAATCTGTACAAACCCCACCCGTCAGCAGCTCAGCTTTGCCTAGAAATGACATTTCAGTGGAGCAGATGTGATAGGAGTCACTGAAGTACAAGCTCAGTCCTGCCCCCAGGGTGCTGCGCCTGAGATTATGGACCCATGGGGAAAAAAAATAACCAACACCTTTTGTCATTGCCTTACATATTTTCTTGGAAGGTGCATGCCCAATAAATAGCAAACAGATGCCATTGAATATTTGATTACTTTTCTCACCCCTCAGAATCCACGTGTGTTTTATAATTAATAGGCCCAGAAAAAACCCCAACATTCAATCCCTGTGCTTTTGAAATAGCAAGAAATGGATATGATTAATACCCTGTGACAGAAGACATTTATATGTAAAGTTCCTTTTCTTAAAAGGAAAGAAATAGGAAAGATCCAATTGGAAGTTCACTGAAGAAAAGATAAGGAAGAATTGGAGCTTGAGGTGAATCAAAACCCTGTGATTTTACAGGCTTGGAACTTAAAAACTAGGAGTAAAATGACTAAATGAGTAGAATGAAAAACACTGCTAAATTCACCTCTGTAAGAAAATACTGCAAATAATTTTCCTTGTCTATTCTTTGTTTTCATTTTATTTGGGTTTTTTTTCAGTCTTTTTCTTAAGCGAGTCCTTTTTCTGAGCCCCTGACATTAACATGGATTAAGTACAATGCCTTTCACAAACAGCACCCAATGCTGCACTGTCCAAACAACGCCCCCACCCCCCCCAAAAAATAAGACTTTTCCAATTTTCATGCAGACACGCAGAGCCAGACTGTCACTGTCCAGCAGGCTGTGGCAGAAACAATCCTGACAGCCCAATTGTTGCTGCCAGAGGAGAGCTTTACTTCTCTCAGAAAGTAAAATACCAAGAAAACACCTTATTTTCAAAAGTTTCTTCTGAACAGCTTTCTCTCTACACTACTGAGTGGATCTCAAATAAAAACAAGCATTTTGCTGTGAAAATACAAAGATTTTTTTAACTGCTCCCATCAGTAGGGTTACACAGGCAGAATTCACTGCCTAGAAGATAGGAATTGATGATTAGTCTGCTGCAAACACCCCTCATGACTGTAGTTTATCCATCAATCCAGAGGGAAGTACTTTTGACAATCTGAATTTGAGCTCATCCACTGCACTTTCAGGAGTGTGGTGCTATAGTGTGGGAGGAGGATATGTGAGGAGAGAAATTCACACTTTAACAATTGCTGCAAAAATATAGAACATGAATCCAAACCCCAGTATTTTCTTTATCTCTTCTGAAGTTGCTGATAGGGACTCTTCTGATCACCATCTTAAACTTGATTCTTCTCACAGGATTAGGGAAAGGTCACAGAATGGATGTGACCAGGGAACTCATGAGGCCTCTGGTTCCACCTTCTGCTCAAAGCAAGGCTGGTGCTGGGATTTGTCCAGATGGGGCTTGAGACCCCCAAACACAGCAATAATAAAAACTGCTCTGGGAAAGCTGCCCCCTGCCAGACTGTCCTCAAGGGAAAAGGGGTCAGATCTCCAGCATGAAATCCCCAGTATTAGCTGATGCCATGTGCCTGCAGAGGGGGAAGGACTTCTGTGACAGCACAGGTACATGGAGGCTGCCACCAAGGAGTGGGCCGTGATATCACAGGCAGATGGATTGGGAACTCTTATCCCCCAATGCTTATATCTGGAGTTAGCAGAGCCTGGGTCAATTCTGGCTCCAGCCTGAGACCCATCCAAGCAAGACTGTGAGGTCTGGAGGATCAAGCCAGGCTTCTCKAGTGCTGTGTGGTGCCWGTTACTGGCAGATCTTGGTGCCAGTCTCAGAGCCATCACCCCCATTTACTTGCCCTGCCTGCTTCAGGCAGCTGGGTACTGCAGATTCAGTGCTGAGGGTGAGCTGTGCAGGAAAATGTTCCACTGGGGTGGCTGTGGGGTGGCTGATGGGACTCAGGGAGCTGGGAGGGTGTCCTTCTCCAGGGGCGTGGGCATTCTTCATCCCTGCCCCAGAACAGCCAGTGACCATGGCCTCTCCCTCCTGCAGGATGTGACAGCAATGAGGGAGAGCAGCTGCTGAGCCTCTGCTCTCCCCAGTGAGCCGCAGAACACAAAAATGTCAATGGAGACAAACCAGAGCTGCCCCATCTGCAAGGACACTCGGGATGGCTTTTGTTGTCACCACCAGGTCTGCCTGGGCTGTATCCTGCAGTGGCCACAGAGAAATCCAGTGTATACCCACTCTGCAGAAGAAGAACAGAGTCTGTCTTGTTTTCTGTCCAGGGAGAAGGAGACTSTCTGGAGACATCCATCACAATCCCTGAGGAGCTGCCCAGATGGCAGCAGCCAGGCAGGGAGAGCTCCAGASAGCCTGGATGAGAACAGTTCCCATCCTCTTGTGCTGTCCTGTCCATCTTCTCCACAGGACACACCATTTCAGGCCATGGTCAGTGTCTGGCCTGAGGTCTGGGCAGAACTTTTCCGTCGACGAAGGGATCTCCTGGAGCCCCTGTGGACTTGGCTGCGCCGGAGGATGGCGCCTGTGTACAGAAATTGGTGGTGGCGGGCAATAAGCACACAGAGCTGCATCCTGCACGCTCTCTGTGTGTATGGGCCAGAGCAGGAGATCCTGATCCAGATCCTGCAGGACATCCTGGAGGAACACACGGTGCCGCTGGTCCAGGGCACCATYGACATCATTGTGAGCCAGTGCAGCCAGGGGGCCCAGAGGCTGCTGCACTCCCACATTGCTGCCGATGTGGATGASAGCCCAGCAGGCAGCAGCAGCYCCAGCTCCTCCAGATCCTTGGGTTCCAGCTCACGGAGGGGAACTCCCACCAATAGCCTGACGGTCTCCATGGAGGAGGAAGAAGCTGGCACAACAGAGGCTGCCCTTTGTGAGGGTCACAGCTGCTCCCCACCTGTACCCCACCCCATGGAGTGGGGCCAAGCCCCAGGAGGAACTGGGGCAGGAGGTGGTGGCGGTGGCAGGTCCCTCTGCCCAGGGCAGAAGCCACAGCCCCTCCACTCCCTGCTGGAGCAGGGACAGCTCACCTGGAGTGTTCCAGCATCCCCCAAAGAGGAGGGACCCTGGGTGCCAGGACTTGCCCCAGCCCTGCAAGAGGCCATCCTAGCGGCATCACTGCCAGGGCTTCTGAATTATTTCTCCTCAYTGGAGAAAAAGAAAATAAATTGTTTCCCCACAGAGTCTCTGCGCACAGCACTCTTCTCCTGATGACCTTTTCCTTCCCCTCTTTACCTAAATCCTGTGCCCTTGCATCTTCCTAGAATTCCTGCAGTTATAAAACAGCAAGGATTTGAGTACAGAATTGTCCTCTTCTAAGCTGAGTCCTATCCAAACATCTCCAAGAAGTACAGTGCTGGTTATGTGGGTTGGGTTGGCTTACTGGTGCTAGGTTGGTTTTAGCTGGTTTTTGGTCAAAAGGTGCCATTAATCAATGCCATCAAGATAGCCAGCTCTATTTCTGTTCCTCCCGAGTCCTTCCTRGCTCATTTGTGGGGGAATTTTTGAGGCGAGATCTGCTGGGGTTTTGTCTCTGGTTTGCTTTTCAAAAACAATTACTGCAGCCAGGAAGTACTTTTTAAAACCACATGATCTGTCATCCTCCAAGGGCCAGCACAGCCAATTTTACAGCTGTTGCTTCCAGCCAGCCTAGTAGTGATCTAAAGATTATCCTGTAGAAATGCTGGAGGATCTATTCCCAGTACCAGATCCAAAAACAGCCTGATTCCATGCTGGAGCAGGCACAATCCCAGCCTTCACTGTGACTAATCCTGCCAAGCAGGTTTTCTTTGAAATCTCTGATAAGGAGACTATCAATCACCACTCCTGCTCTCAAACAAGGTAGCACTACTCCCATGCCTTTTTCTTTGTGTTTTAGCCTGCACAGTCATACAAAGTACAAATACKTCACATGGCAATATTTGCCCAACTGAAAGTCAGTGTTTGCCACAATATGGTTTAATTTATAGTTCAGATGGTGGGACCATTACCTAATTTGTTTCCTTCTGAGTGGAATAAGGTTCTACCCAGCCACATTCAGGGGATGCCAGTGCCTCTAGACTGTACAGAGTAATTCAGTAATCTTTTAAAACATTTAATCTGTCCACTAAATGAAGTGGTGAGTCACAGGAGTAAGACCTGGGTAAGACCTGGGCATTTAAGGATGCAAATTACCTTTAGGTCAAGATCTTCTTCAATAAACAGTGAACTTGGGGTAAGACATTTTCTACTGTCAGGCTGGACCCCAAGCATGGGCTGCTGCAAGGACAGGCTGCTCGCTGGGTGACAGAGTGAGAGACCTCTCTGTCATCTCAGGAAATGCTGAGGAGCATGTGCAGACAGACGCAGGGTTTTTATTTTTGCGTGACTGTTTCTGAGTCAGCTTCTTTGGTGTGTGGCTTAATTTTTAAGAATTTATTCCAAGGAATTTCTCCATTCAGAAGAAATAGGAAACTGTGAGGAGCAGGGCTTCTGTTTCCAGATGTGAGATGACAGCAAACTTTAAATAGCAGATCTAATGAAGACGCTTTAGTTCACACCTACTCTTTTCTCTTAAAAGCAGTGTTACCATTACAGAGCTGGGAAAACAAAAGGTGACCTTCAAAGGCATTGGTGTAATCTAGAGATCACRTTTATAAATTTCCAGAAATTCTGATCATCTATTGCGTTCTTGGCTTTCAAAACAGAATCATTCCTATAAGTGCTAGCTATCATTCCTGAAAACAATCATAAACAGAAATAAAGATCTATAAAAAATACTTGGCCTACTTCTCTATCAGTACATATTTGAGTCTCATGCAATAGCTCCACTGCATCAAATGCTCTTTTTCTTTCCTTTAATTTAATTTTTGATGTATCTGTCCATCATGCAGTTCATTTGAGCTTTTAAATTTTAAGAGTGTTCATGGRCTGGATGCATGAAAAAAGGAATGGGCAAGCATTTGTCATTCTGCTGTTATTGGAAAGACTGTCTTGGCTATCCATTTTTAATTCATTTTTGGACATGAATGCTTTTAAAAGAAACAATTTGAGCATGGTTTATCTTCCAAGTGTCAGGCTAGATCATGCYTTGAAAAAGATTTTGTTTCTACAGCATGTRCACATCTTCAAGCCTTGCAAGCATATACTGTCAAAATGGGCTTGGGAAAATGCATTTGCACATACTTACAGATTTATCCACTGTTCCACCTCTCAGAATTAAGTGTTTTGATAGATAATTAGGAACCTGATGCTCACTGATACCAGTGGAACTAAGCGATGTAAAGATAAGGAACTATATGGCACAGCAATATAAAGCCAGAAATAACTTGCATTTAATACGGTTTAGCTTTGATCCATGTTTTCTGTGGAAAACTGTGTGTGCCACAGTCCATCTGTGGGAATAATCACTGAGTGCTGCTGTGCTTCAGCTGCCTGACTCTGCAGGCTGGGAGGCTGGAGACAGCACTTGGGATAATATGGTGAAGGGGATGCAGGAAATGAGCCACAAGGGTAAAAATGAGATAAAGAAGGATCAGTTGACATGAAAAATCATAGTAATTTCAATGAAAATCTTGAAAATAGCTAACACTGACTCATACTTATCAACTTTTAKGGACTTTACAAAAGCAGGTATGTTGTCAGAGAAACAACAAAGCAGCCGTTTGATTTTCAAAAAGCAGCCGAAAGACCACTTTCAGCRCAGTACTGAAACATTCATGATAAGAATTAAAATGCAGGTAGTTTTGCATTCTYCATTCTCTTTTCTTCCTGAAATATAAAAAGTTGCTCTCATAGACAGAAGGGATTTTAAATTGCTTTAAACTGGGGCAATGTCTCTTTGCTAACCAGGACAAAATTTTCATCCTTCATTGTTGAATAGGAGCCACAGCGCATATGATTCCTTACATGTGGCAGGACTTAATTAGGAACAATTCTGGTTTTATAGATAGACTGGTTCAACAGAATCAGGCAATCTCAAATAATTTAATTTTACTTTAACTTATTAGAAAGATAGATAGGTAGGTAGATAGATAGATAGATAGATAGATAGATAGATAGATAGATAGATAGATAGATAGATAGATAGATAGATAGATAGATGACTACGGGATGGACAAAAAGAAATCCTATTGGCTGGGATAATGAGGAAGGAATCAGAATAACCTTCTTAATGGATTATTTGGCAAGTGTTTGAAACTAGTGACAAATTTAAAGCAGGTGACTATAAKGTCAGAATACCTGAGCATTACTCTGTCAGAGAGTTCAGAAGCATCACAACCAGCTAACAGTTTTCCTTTATGGCCTTTTCAGAAAAAAAGGGTGGAGGGGAGGGGTTAGAATCAGAAATGTTTGGAAATTACACTCAGCAATGGGACATGTTGATTTTCCCTTGCTTCCCACCCACCTTATTTTCTCTCCTCTGAAAGGAGATTGGCAGTGGCTCCATGGCAGAACAGGCTCCAGACCCGGCATTGCTCAGCTCCACTGAGTTGCAGCAATAGTGACAATCATCAGGGCCAGCAGAAATATCGATAACTTTTCAGAAATTACATGTGCCTAGAGGGCAGGAATGGTTTCCCCCAAGTCATTTATATAACTACAGTCTCTGAGGCTGTGTGATTTACCATGTGGCAGAGAAAGCTGTTGAGAAGATGTTTTCCATTTTTTCTTGATCAAAAAGCTTTTAGGCTGCAGTTGTGCCAGCAAAGGATGGTCTTGAATACTTCAAAGAATCACAGAGGAACAAGACATGATGAAATCTGTCACTGTCAGAAATAGAGGAGTAGAGAGCTACATTAAAAAGCTGCTAAAAATGCTAAAAAATAAACCAAACCAAAMCAAAACAAAATAACTACATAAAATCCATGTTAACTATTGTTTTAAGTAAAAAAGAATGCAACCTCTCAGGTGTCTGCCACTCTCAGCCAGAGAGGCAAGACCTCCCTGGCATCCCATSCTCCTCCTCAAATACCACCAACACCAGCTCACCTGGGTGTCAGGCTTGCTTTAGCTCAGCAGGAACAGGATGAACACACTCTGAAACTGACACGTAAGGGGATGGTTGCTGTGAAATCTGACCTGTTTCTTAAATAACAGCATTTTAATGTGGTTCATATCACACAAAATAAGAAAGCAGCGTTCTCAGTACTTCTGCTAGATTTGAGGCACTTGCTTGTCACCCTTACAGAGGAGTTGAAGGTTTCTGATCCAGAGTGATGCTGTGCACTGGAGAAGGACACAGATGAAGGCAGCAGGCCATGAGCTGTACATGGAGGCAGTGGGAGATCCACAAACCTTCTGCTGAGGGATGTTCAYTCCTCTGAAAGACTCAAACAAAACAGGATGGTGCCAGTTAGTCTGACAACTGGTCATTGTTTCCCAGCAGAGACAGACTCAAAAAAAGTTATCAGAAAACAGTTGAGTGGGGAAAAAGTAATCTTACTCTGCATTCTAGACAGAACTACTGGTTTTAATTCTCTTTGAGCCTAAGTCATTTTAATTCAAGTTCCCTCTTTATATGTGCAGCCTTGATGTGAGTTACACATTTGCTCTGTGTTAAAGACAATCACAAGTTCTCCTTTCGTCTTCCCTCAAATTTCTTAATTATTTTCTTTCATATAAAACTGCATGCAAAAATCTCTTTTGTCAAAGCCCAAAATCTCAAAAGTATCTGTAACTTTCAACCGCTGAGGGGCTTCATAAGCCTTAAATTGAAATTTGCTTTTTTCTTTCAGTCATTAAGAGAAAGGCATCGTACCAAATCTGTTTGTAGTTTTGCACTTTCAGGTTCAAATGTATCTTCAATGAAAGGATGAAATTGCTGTTAAGATGCTGCCTTAACAGTTTTATGATCTGTGTTTGGTCCACAACTTCTCTGTGGACAGAGAATTTGTATCAATTCCAGCACTTGAAAAATGGGAATGCCATCCCTTCTGACATCAGGCAGTGACCTGGAGGATGTGTGAGTCAGAGACAGAAAAAGGCTCAGGGTAGTTCAGATACAGACTGTAGCTGATTAAGGGAGTTTCTAGCACAGAAATGTTGTAAATAGCTCTTTATGACTGACGGATCCCTTCCTGGAGTATCTCTGAAAAAAATCCAGTTTTTTTCAACATGCTCTGCTGCGGGGGCTGCACTTTGGGATAAATGAAAGTCAAATGGCTCTCGAGTTTGTGTTTGTAATTTTTAGTGACAAAATTAAATTAGGAGCTGTATAAGTAAATGCTAAGGCACTCAGTTATGTTTAAGCTTGTGTGAACACATAATCCTCTTACAGTCTAGATGATTTAATAGTCACTCCGCTAAATAACTGTGCTTCTTTTCCCACAGGTAACACAAGAGAATACTGCAGCCCACAAACACAGGATTTAACTCGTTTGAAAGTCATAAACTAAACAGAGCTGGAATTATGCCACTTGGAAAAAGTTACCTTCTATGCACAAAATATTTATCATTTCAACCTCGCCAAACACTTACGCAGAGACAGCTCACTCAGAAATGTGTTCTGTGCACAGAACTAACACAAATCAAATTAGTGCATTGGAGCTAAAGAGGACACGTTTAATCTCATCTTTCAAAAGTTTTTCAGTAAGTCATTAAAAAGAAATTTTACTTTTGTATGTAGATATCTCCTAGGAATGACTAAGAAATTACAGCAATGTATTTTGAATGCTAGAAGTCAAAGAGCTCCATGCAGAGATAGGGAAAAAATATTTATTATTGGGTTTGTTTTTTTGAGATTCATTGTCTTTGTTAAAAGATGGAAAAAAATTAAGAGTAAACAAATACTTTTCTGACTGAAAATCCTGCCTAAGTCCTGGGTGATTCCAGTGACACACTACYTAGTGTCATACACTTGGATGCAGGCACCAACTGGTATTTGATTTGAGAGGCAGTGCCCAGGTTACTGCAGAGCAGTGAGAAATCAAAGCAYTTCTATTCTTAATGTTTTCCAGAGAAGTCATCTGTCTACAGACTTTTCATACAGACCAAGTCCCCTTTTTCCCTCCAAAACTAATGGACAATTTTAATCCTGTCTTATTCTATCACAGTGCTCATTCATGCATGCAGAAGTATCTATAATGCAGCACTACTGCAGGAAAGCAACAGAGACCTCAGGAATTTTCCCGTCAACTACAAAAGCACTTTCATAACTCAAAAGATGGGCTTATAATTTGAAACTAACTACATCTCCCAAATTTAACCTTTGGAGGAAAACACCAGTGCAGCTAAGAAGCCAAAATGTTCAGCCKATGCAGCATATGGAGAGTAACACTCAGCAAGCAGATTTGAAAGCAGTGAAGGGAAAAGGGAGAGTGACTCCCCTTCCCTCATAAGGAATCAATAATATATCACTGTTTTGCAGTAGTTTCCATTATGTACTTCTCTAATTTTCTCTTTAAGTTCTTTTCCATTTAAGCCCAAATCATATCTTCTGGAGAAAAAAAAAAAAAAAAAAAAAACAAAAACCAAAAAACTTTTTTCACAATTCTGAATAGTTTCTGAATGCAAAGGAGTTCTAGAATACTCATAATGGGGAAAAAAAATACATTTTGTACACTAGATATTCATCATTTGAAGCTTGGCAAGTTCTCTGAGAAAAGAGTTTTATACACAAAAGTGACTCTATATACTCTGGACACCAATTTTTTTCCCCTTTCAAGCAGAAACATTGCTTCATATTTTTCCAATTCAAACAATAATGCACTATGAAAGTCATATGATTCTAATTCTTATATCTAATTAATATTTTTTTTTTTCCTCAGCATTGCAGCATCTGGCATGGTTTTACATTCTAAGCTCACCCCCAGAGAAGTGATAAGGTTCTAGCCTTCACAACTCTAGTAAAACTCAATATATCAACAAAACCAGCTTGAAACCTTGGAGGCATAGAGGAACAGAACGATTCTTTTTTTAAAAGTCGTATGTTTGAGTATTTAGTTCACAATGTTTAATAACTGGGGATTGGCAATCTTAAAACAACTGAAGTAGAAGTGATCATCTGAAGTGAGATTTAAAAAGAAAACTTTATGCAGTGAATTATTTAAAAAGCAAACTCCATTATTGCTTTAAATAGCAGCTTARGTCTCTGAGTAGACATTTAGATAGTTACTTTATGGGTTATGTGAGAGAAGCGTGGATAAATGAACATTAACTTCAAATTTACCAAGGAGTCCTAAAACCATTGGGGTTGGAAGGTGCTCCATCAGTGGAAGCTTTTACTGAAAGCACTGTCCCAAGTTTCCCATGGCATTTTGATGTACAAGAGTGACAACTTTTAGAGTAAACATTCAGCTCAGTTAAGCAGAAGCAGTACTTCTGTCTGATGTGAAGAGCATTTCTCTAAACAGCAGTGAACAATAAAATGCAGAAAAAATGCATACCAGAAACAAAATTGAACTTAACAGCTCATCATTTGCTCCTAGCTCTGCCTTTCTGGTGCTGCAAGGAGGCTTTAATGTATTTCAGGTGTTCATGGGTCTCATTTGGGATACCAGAGTGTTCTGCTGCTCCTGCAGGTACAAGGTAGGTTGTGGAAGCACAGGCAGTTCCTGCTTCCCAGCAGTCAGCCCCTCCAAGTGCAGGAGAACCTTTGATCTGCTCACAACCTTTCCAGTCAGCAGCACTGGCAGTGTCCTAACATGACCTTTGAGACTGGAGGGGAGCAACTCCAGCCAAGACATCTGGGAACTGCTTGCAAGACCAATCCTTGGGACTATGTTTGAAGTAGATACATGTGAGGGTGTTAAAACACTGGCACAGGTGGCCTAGAGAGGTGGCAGATGCCCCATCCCTAAAAACATTCCAGGTCAAGTTGTACAGGGCTCTGAATAACCTCATCTGTTTGAAGCTGTCCCTGCTCATGGCAGGGGGACCCAAACCATTCCATGACTCTATGAAAGGATTAGACTGAAGCAGTTTGATTTCTGTTTTCTAACATAGCTTTCCATTTTAATAATTAATTGCCTTTGTTTCCCCAGCAGTAAAAATAAAACTGTGCTTCCTTCTCTGATTGCTGCCTTATTCATGACCACCATGCCACGTGTGTGTTTGTTATGGCATCAGCATGTTCCTTGTTCCTCCAAGGAGCTCAGTAGGAGCAACCTATGCTCTGTTTAAACCATCTGAGCAAATTAATCACCAGACCTGTTATCCTGTTGCTCATGGCAATTTTCTGGTCTCTCTTTAAAAATCAGTTGGACCTGGATATTGGGGAGGAATAGTAACAATAATAATCATAAGGAAAGTAATTTTCTTCTCACTTTTTTTAACTCAGTTGAGAGGCTGCTCCTTCCAAATGAAGCAGTTAGACACAGTTCTGTGTGAGTTCTTTAGTAAATTTTTCATTAAACATCCATAGAAACCATACAATATGTTGTTCTTTAGATAAAATGGAAGGTATAAWAGAGAAATTATTTGAATAAATTAATTTAATAAAAAAAGAGTTTGGGTCCAAAAGATTTGTCTGAACATCTGTTTCCATGTTCATAATACATTGCAGTTGCATGCCCAGTAAAACTTTCTACTTTCATGTCTATAGCTCACTGTTGTAAAGTGATTGATAAATAYAGCTGGGCAGACTTTTGCTGTGGGTTTAAAATTAGCAATACCTTTTCRTTAAAATCTGAGTCAGCTCTTTGGGTTGTCATTGTTCCTTGGAAGTAAAGATTGATGATAAAAGTCTGRAAAAAACCAACTTGTGGTACAAAATTGTAGAAGAGGGAGTCATAGTCTTTTCAGCAGTGTGAGCAGAGGGATTTTTTTGGCAATGAGAGCACAGTCCCAGTAAGTCCAGACTGGGCTTGAAAAGAGGACAGACCTGTGCTGCGTGGGGGACAGAGAGAGTCTGTCCCCACTGCCTTGCCAGAGAGGGATTGAGGACAGGCAGGTGGAAAGCAGGAAGCAATCATGAATCAGTATCTATTACTGCACAAATATGCCAGAGCAGATCTCTCTGGCAAATTTCAATAGGAAAATGCTATTACTGAAATGCTACTTGCCCTGAGGGGGGCTTATTAGGAATATCTGCCAAATGAAATGGATGCTTGAACCATACCCAAGCACCATGCTTGGAGATTGTTATCACATCTGTTGGCAGTCTCATTCTTGAGTTGGGCCGATGCCCAAGAGAAACATCACACACAGGACATAATTCTCCCACAAAGTCATCATCTAATATTGCAGAGTGACCAGTGGTCTCATAAAGACAGACAGAATGTGCTGACTTCTAGAAAGGCTGCTGATTCTTTCAGCAGCCATTTCTTCATGCCTCGGCATAAAATGTTAATGCCATGACATTTGTTGCAGGCTTAAATCATCCTAATGAAATGGGAACTGTTACTGAACCAATTCATCCCAGCATGTTCCACTGCAGATGTTTTATCAGCAGTTTTAAGATAATGAAATTAGAGCAAGAAAAATGTTTTCTAGTTAGATTTGACCATATGCACTGTTATATGTTTATTTAAGGAATTGTGCAGTYCCCATCTCGTGTCATCTCTGTTTAGAATCAGAATTAGTCTTTAGAAAGARAGAACAATTTTATTTCTTTGACAATTCTGTTGGTTTTTTATTTTAACCTTCGCACAAAGGTGAAATATTTCAGATTTTTTTCGGTGGGAGACAGTGTCAATGACAACAGAATTGCCTCAAATTGCTAACAGAACTCCCCAAACAACTGGAAAAAAAAACTATAATGGGATGGAAAAGATCATTCTGGCATGATYAGCAGTAACTTCAGTTTCACGCAGCGAATGATGAAGAAGAACCCAGTGCATCTGCACAAGTAAAGGAACAAAGCCAGAAGGAGGAAGAGCTGATAACATCCAGTTTTTCTCAGTCTAGTTGAACTTGCATAAAATTTCTGGGAAATGAATGTATTCACATGGGTAAGTTAAACTGCATTTGTAACTGCTTCAGTGAAGTGCAAGGTAATAATAATTCCTGCATTATATATAAGATGCACCCAAACTTCTTGCTCTGAGTAARAAGTGAACAGACTCCTACTACAAGAAATTTAATAAAAAATTACTTTATTAGTAATTAGTAATTAGCTATTGGTAGGTTTTGTATGTTTCTGGGGTTTTTTTTCCCTTTTCTCTGCAAAAATACATACCAGAAATTCTTCAGGGCACTGCTGAGATGAAAATATGGGAAACCCTATTTAAAATGTTTCTGTTTATCAAATAACAGCAACTGTTACAAGAAAGGTTTTTGCCCAAGTCTTTGATAAAACAAAATCTTAATTGGAATCCATAAAAATCTGCAGAGCGAGAAGAAGCGAAGTCACTCCAAATAACACCACCACACTTTTACTCCCATGGGTCTTGCACTTCTTATCTGTGAAGCTTCCATGTCAAATACAAYGCACCAAAAAAAMCAGRAGCACATAAATATGTGTGTACATGTGCTCACAAATAGGAGCCCCCAGATTAGTTTTATCCCACCCATGAGCATGTATATATACAGATGAATATGTATACAACATGTATCTATAAATATCTGTGTATATATATATTTATATGCACAGAGTATGGTGTGTGTAACATATTGCAATGTTTTATTATGAATATCAAATATGCTACAGAAATTAGCTCTTAGGGCTGGGAGGTGTGAGGAGACAACCACAAGCTGCTAAACAGACTCAAAGGGGAATATTTAAAGAAACTGTCCCAGTAGTGGGCAGGGAATTAGACTTGGCTACAGTAGGAGAGAAGGGGGAACCTGGCTGATCCTAAATCAGTATTCGTGCTGTGCTGCTGCTCCACTCAAGGGGCAATGTCCTCTGTCAGTGGCACCGCTGCTGCAGGCATTGCTACAGCAGGAAGGGATCCTTTTCTCAGCAAACACGGACACARTTATGTGAATTGTTGTGGAAAGTGTTGCTCTGCTTCCCACTTGCAGAATGCTGAAATTCAGCTTCCCAGAATGAGTACATCTAAGGCAAGTGCAGGAGGAATATCTGTGATCTGTCTGCTGAGCAGGGCAGAGGCACCACCTCAGCCCTGCCGGCTCCACGAGCTGCACACGGGGTGAGTGGCAGAGTCAGCAGAGGAACCAGAGAAGGAAAGCACAACACAGCGTGTCAGGCTGGTGCTGTGACCACTGCCTGGAGAGCCCATTCCAGTGCCCAAACATCCTATGGGGGAAGAACCTTTCCCTGATATCCAACCTAAACCTCACCAGGCACAGCTTCAGAAGTAGTAGACAGCTGTTCCCTCGGGTACTGTCATTGTCACCACAGAGCWGAGATCAATGCCTGCCCCTCCTCTTCCCTACAGTGGGAGGTTGCAGACCCCAATGAGATCTCCCCTTGGTCTCCTCTTCAGGCTGAACAGACCCAGTGCCCTCAGCCACTCCTCACATAGCTTCTCCTCCAGGCCCTTCACCATCCTTGTGGCYCCCTTCAGACATTCTCTGACAGTTGAGTGWCTTTCTTATATTTTGGCACCAAAAACTGYCCCCAGCACTTGAGGTTAGAGCAGAGGAGGAAAGTCCCCTCCCTTGTCCAGCTGGCGATGCTGGGCCTGGTGCCCCCCAGGACAGGGATGTCCCTCCTGGGTGCCAGGGYRCTGCTGSCTCATGTTCAACMTGCCACTGACCAGGACCTCCACATSCCTTTCCATAGCACTGCTCCCCAGCTTCTCATTCCCCGGTCTGTCCATATACCCAGGGTTCCATCCCAGGTGCAGGATCCAGCACTTTCCTTTGTTGAGCTCCATCTGGTTGGTGATTGCCCATCTCTCTAATTCATTGAGGTCTCTCTGATTCTTGGAGATGGTACTATGAAGGGTCAGGAGTCGAACTTGATGATTCTTGTGGGTTCCTTCCAACTCAGCATATTCTGTGATTGTGGAATTTAWGTCAATTTGACCTGTCAATCCACACCTGAAAATCTGGGTCACTCTTTTATTCTGCCACACAACTTCCCAAAAATAACCATGGGCATGACTCCCACCATCCTCTCACAGGTCTTGTTGATTTCTGTTTCACTTATCACTGGCAAACCTTAAATCTTACTTAGAAKATGAGATCTTTAATCTTGGACCAAGTGAAACATCTTTTTTGATGTAAGACTTACAGTTGAAGAATTAAATTAAATCCCTGCCTGACTTGACCTAGCTCCTAAATCTTATAAACTGCAAATGTTCCCACTTGATTTACTTCCACAGCATTTCTCAGCAAATAGATTATTTTATTTCTATAAGCTTAATGTCCACCAGCTTCACCCTTGGCATCTCTCAAGAGATTTTTCAGACTGACTTACACTAAAGGGGCAGATCAAAGTCCTGAGCAACATTGGTACAATGTCAATGAAAGACAGTAGTTGAGTGATGAACTGTGAGGCAAACCCTTGCCCCTGCCCGCTGCCTCAGTGGAAACATGAACCATTTCTCACCACTCTGCAAGAGTTCTGTATCTAAAAGTGCCTCTCTGCTGAGTTTTGACATCTTGTTTTAATTTGTGTAGGGATCACTGMTATCCCACAGCCTCATAAGAATTTCAAAGGCTTTGGCAGAGTGAGTGAATTGAGTGCAAATTCCTGTGTTTGCCCCGAGGCATTGAAGTTCCCGCTTAAGGAAGMGACACACCAGCAAAACCAGGTCTGGAGCAAATCTCTGCTGAGATGGTTCCACTCAACCTGTGCCTGCATTCAGCAGCAGCCRGTGAAGCCACATTAGTCTGGCCACGAGGAAGCCCAGTGGAGAGAAATGGCAGTGCTATAGAAATTATTTGTGCTTAAACTGTCCGTGTTCCCATCTTTGACAGCACAGTGCTGAGAGAACTTTGAGAAAGGAAGAGCTCCTTCTTGAGAGTCTGTATGGAACAGMCAGGTTCTCTGAACTCCAGTAGTAAGATGTTTGTAGGCGTGGAGACTAACTTTTAGTCAGACTGAAATTAGGTTTAACACATTTCAGATGGCTCTATGTGGTCGGCCAAATTAACCTTGTAAAATAAGAGAGTAGACAGGCTGTGGCTTGTCCGCTGAAGCAGCAGAGCTAAATGCAGGTTGGAATTGTTAATGCAATTGATTCACTTCAGAACAAAGTGCCTAGACAGATGGATAGAATCATTAAAGTGGGAAAAAAACCTTAAAGTTCATCAAGTGCAAGTATTACCCTTAGCCCCGCCATCTTCACCGTTAAATCATGTCCCCAAGTGACATATCTACATGGTTTCTAAATAACTTCAACAACGAAGATTTCATCACTGGCCTGGGCAGACTGTTCCAGTGCTTGAAAACACTTTTGGTGAAGTTTTTTTTTAAAATACCCAAACTGTTTCCTCTTGTCCAGTCACTTTTTAACTGGGAGAAAAGGTTCCCTGGCTGCACCCTCCTGTCAGGGAGTGTGGAGAGCAAGAAGGTCCCTCCTGAGCCTTCTTTTSTCCACACTATTCAACCCCAGCTCCCTCAGCACCTCCTCATTGCACTTGTGCTCCACTCCCTTCCCAGCTCCCTTGCCCTTCTYGGGACACACTGCAGCCCCTCAATGTCTTTTTTRTAGAGAGTGGCCCAAAATTATACCCAGCACTTGAGGTGCAGCCTCACCCGTGMMAGTACAAGGAGTTGATCACTGCCCTGACTCTCTTGGCCGTACCATTCCTGATCCATAACAGCTCTCAAGCAGGAAACAAATTTCTGTTATTGCTTTTGTTGGAAAATCATTCCTATCCGCCACAAGAGGCAGCCAGTTGAACCTGAGCACAAGCATTTGTGTGGAGATTTTGAGTGCCAAAACTTGGGAGTACAAAACTGAATTCCTCTCACAAAGTCCAGAGCTGCCTATGGCATTCTGCACTCTGCCTTCAGAGAGAACATTAACTTGCTTCAGCCAGAGATTTTAACAAGCCAACCCTAATTTCTGACCTTCCCCAGTCATCTTCACYCAGCAAACCACATCCTTGGGATATGCAGAGAAGATGTACAAGCAAGGAAATGCTCTTCTAAAGACTGGTGATACCTCTCCTTCCATCTCTTTTTTTAAAGAAAATGTTATAAAACATTACTATTTAAGAAGTATTAAATATCATAATAATCATACACATTACAAAATAAGAGGCATATTTGAAGGGGGAAATAACAGAAATGTTATATCCAAGTTGAGAGATGATGAAGTAAGTTTAAGATGGTTATCTAGATGAAAAATGAAAAAAAAAAAAAACCAACTTACAATTACGCCTTTTCTATGCTTTTGATACTGGACATCATAGAATCACAAAATGGTTTGGGTTAGAATGGACCTTATATATCATGTTGTTGCAATGCTCCTGTCATGAGCAGGAGCACTTCCCCTAGACAGGTTGTTTAAAGCCCTGTCCAACTAGCCTAGAGCACGTCCAGGGATCTCTAGGTGTAATAGAGATAGATTTCTATTACCAACAATCTTTGCTTGTAGAAGAAGCAGGTGAAGTGAATAACAAGAAAAAAAAACCAAATAAACAAAAAAAGTCTTTATATTAATGTTAGGCATGCTTCAGACCTGAAAATGTGACTCGTCCTATTTTAGTGGTATCCTGATGCTGACTTCAATCCACAGTCTCCAGCCTTTCAAAAATAAATGCAGAAAGTATTTTAAAGTGACTGGCACTTTTCTTTCTATTTTAATTTTGCAGGCTACATAGGAATACAGCAATATGGGCTATGTAGGGACATAACTGCCCATAAACAATGACATGTGGCATGTCAAAGAATAATGGCATGTAGCATATCAAATCTGTCAGCTCCTGCAGTGGCTCTCTACAGAACTAGAATGATGAATAACCCAAAGTAATAAAAACAAAGCAACTGCAGAGGGAGGCTGTATCTAAACTGCAGAATCCAGACAGGAATAGTTGTTGAACTGCCAAGTATTCTGCAGGACTTGCAGCTAGAAATGGAACTCATATCCAGAGCCCCAGCTCTCAACCAACATGAAGCCCAGGCACTAAATCCTTCCATATTTAAAAAAAAAAAAAAAAAAAAAAAAAAAAAAAAAAAAAAAAAAAGGGTCAGTTTGACTCCTGGCACAGGCTGAAACTTCAGCTCTGGCATTGCCAGCACCCTGAGACATGCGCAGCCCCAGCTCTCTCCAGCAAAGCTGAATGGGTAGGAAGGTCCAGCATCCTTCCTGCTCGCTAGATATGGATATAAATTCATAGATATATAACCTGGACAACTTCAACCTTTTTCTTGTGGGGAAAAGTGGTGCTGGCATCAACAAATTTGTGTGAAAGCAAAAGAAAAGTCTACCTTGAAATATGGATCTCCAGCTAGAAAAGTTGAAAGAAAGCACAAGATTAAAAGAAGATCTGTCCTCCTTGGATTTGCAGAAAAAATACGGTATTAATAGTTCTGCAAATTCATAAGCTGATTATCAGAATCTAAGGCTTTTTAAGAGTTCTAAGCTTTACAAAAAAATGTGRATCAAATTATTTTCTAGTTTGATGTTACCGTAACATTAATTAAAAAATACAGATTTGCAGGTTTTTTTTATAAACAACAGCAAGTCTATTAACATTTAATTAATTAACTCCCACGAATTCTTTTGCAAATGACAGCAGAATTATTCATTCTTTGAAATGAAGAAAAATAGGAAAATATTTCATTTTACCATGCACTGTCCAATCAACGTCATCAGAAAATTCTGTAACCTCAGGGAGCACTGAGGTTTCTCACCTTCATGGAGCACTGTAAGAATGAGTTTTAAAGTTTTGGTAAGTTTTAGGCTAAGTTTGTGTGGTCCCAAGAGGAGATAAATTTAATACACTTCTTATGGACTTGGCTTTCCACAAATTACTATCAATACCATTTTTTTAATATAAACTGTAGYGTAGCACCAGAAAACTCATGCATGGGAATCACTGAAGGGTAATTGTTTTCTTCTGTTTTCAAATCACATTTTCAGATTTTAGGAAGTTTGTAATTCTACTTCACTTTATATTCCAAATCTTCTAGAGGAAAATCATGCTTAGTTGTAATCCTTCCTTGAATTTAGCAAGAGCTCATGCAAATTTTGTTGATACTTCAATCAAAAACCGCCTGGGTCAATGTCTTCCAGTGAGCTGAGGGGAAATCTCAATGAAAAGACTGGTTTAACAAAGGTATTTAAGTAATTATTGTAAGACAACATAGCTGGCCAAGGACAGTACTGCAAAACAGCTTTCCCAAAACAAATACATGAGGGGATGTTTTCTGGGGTTGGTTTGACTTACAGCATAAACTTCTGGCCAAGCTCACCAATTCTTTGGGCTATGGAGGCTCAGTAAGGCTGTCGTGCCTCAGAGACCATGTAGGTGGCAATTCACAAGTGATCTCTTCTTATTCCTGCACTGTTTTAATCTGTACAGCACAAAACAATGTGTAATATTTAATTAGAAAGTTCAGCAGAAGCATTTGGCTGCTAAGTCTCGTTTTTAATTGAGTTGGTGTCTATTGACCTTTAACTGTTTTGGGTTTTTTAAAGTCCTGAGTTGCATCTCATTACCAACAGAAGGAAATGGAGGGGAAACCATTAGGGAGAACTGAAGGAGGGCTTGGGGTAGAGATCAACAACATGCACATAAATGTACCAGTTCTTAAAACACCCAATGGAAAACCAGATGAGACATTTTGTTTACTGCTGGCTATTAATGGCTGTTGCTCTTGCAGCTGGACACAAGAACTGCTGAAAACTACTGAGAGTTTTGAGAAGCCATGGTAAGCATTTTTTGTTGTAAAGACAATCCCACTTGATTTGCTCTGAAGAATGAATTGAGTGGGCTTGTTGAGTGCCATGTCATTTGACCTTCTGATTATGTACTAGAAAAAAAGATAGTGCTTTAGAAATAGTTGGTAGTGTAATGACAAGATTGGCCTTTTTTCCTGGAAAAAAAGGAACAGGTCTRCGTCTTGACTAGCACACACTGCAAGCAAGATAATAACATTGTTTGACCCCAAGTGTGTGCATCTGATGCATTTTGTTTGCCCTACAGAGAGATGCTACTACAATTCCCTCTCCATCTGTACATTTTCTGTGGTAGGGAAGAGCTTTCACTTAGCAATTAGAGCAGTTTAAGCAATTAGTTTGCATTTCATTCTCGACTCTGTTACTGATTTATTAATAAGTTGTTTCTGCATCATGTAAATATCTGTGTTGCAAAGGGTTCAACTTCTATAAAATGTTAAGAAACATAAAATTGGATTGAGCTACATTAAAATTCTACATATCTCACTTTAAAAGTCAGCCTATAACTGACTTCGGAGAAATGCTGAAGTATACACAATAGGTTTTATGATGGTTTTTAGAAGATTAAGAAACAGAAATTCCTATSTTTTACCACCGGGATTTCGTGACAAATGCAACAGAGAGCATCAATCAGCTGCTCAAAGTTGGATAGTGAATTTAACYAAGGTATAAAGTAAGCAAGGTTTAGAATGTTGTCTGGCAAGTTTCAGAAACCCATCTGCTCAAGAGTAGTAATTTTATCTATTGTAACTAGAGAAGCTTCAATTTCGTTGCCAGAAGAACCTACGCATTCGTAGTGTGCTCTACCACAGTTCTAGAATTCACTTACCTAAAGCATTTGTATTTCACAAATCAAAACTTCAGGGAAGAATAAAAATATCCAGCTTTCATGAGTAGAGCTAGAGCAAAACAGCCATTAAAGCAATGCACTGTCACACATAGCAACATTTTTGATGACAGTTGYTCCAAAACTCCTACAGAATTTACCCACTTCCACCAAAAGAAAAGAGTAAGCTTTCTATATATCCTCCTCTGGGTTTCTTTTAGCTTTCTCAGGAGAATTCCTTGTGGGCTCGTAATTTTTTGCCAACATACATAAATGTTTTATTGTTTTTAATAAATTACTGCTTTCCTTTTCACATTGTTTTTAGAATATTCCTAAATACTGACCTCCTACCTCTTTTAGAGTCAAAAAACACTTGGGGGYGGTTGGGTATGTTTATACCCTGTAGGCACCTTCACTTCTATAGTAGTATTTACTCACAAATGTAATATGATTTATACAAAAGTCATAATCTTGTGTATTTCAAGTCAATTACAGTGGAATGCCAGAATATGGCATACTAGTATTTTTCTGTGTGCAAGATCACACACAGTAATTACACCAATGTGAAAAGCTTGTCTAAAAACCCTTCCTGTCATCCAAAAATAGCTTAGAGCTTATCATCCATGTACAAAGCCAGCTCTCAGATCTGAGAAAAGAAAAATCCCCAATACACGATTAGAGAATGGGTTTTCCTTTTGCATGAGGTTTTAAAATATTTTTGGGGAACAAAACTTGAACGAAAACCTTGAACAGCTCTTGACATAAGTAGGCCACCTTTAATAAAATGATATAGTGAACATGAGGCCCTGTGCCAAGATCTTCACTTGAAAAGACTAAAAATGTCAACTTCTTCCTTTTCGTCAGGAAGTTATAATTTCAYAGCTGCGCTTTCAGTTTTCAAATCAGGTAGTCACTTTCCCCCAGTGTTTTCTGGAATTGATTAATTGACTAATAAAAGTTTAAAAGGTAGGAGTGGAGACACTGCCTATGGACAGTACAGTATTTAAAAAYAGCTGTAGTTCAGAGAAGACTGGGGAGAGAAAACGTGATTCTGCAGGCAGAAAAAGAATGGGAATTGCAGTCACACCCACACCATCCCAGACTGTCACTGCTGGGACACGGTGGTGGCTCCAGTGACTTGGCAAGTGCCCCACTTGATTCCCTGAACCTTCTCAAACAGTCAGATGAGTTTCTCAGTAAGTTTCTCGCACTGCCTCAATCCCAGGTTTTCCACAGCAGTCTCAGACACGCCTGGCTCCTTTAACTCATTTAACCATGATCAGCAGCACAATAAATATCAGCTCGAGTTGGTACCTCCGGGGGGGGGGGCCCAGCAAAGGCACCTTGTGATTTTTACACCCTCACACTCTGCACATCCATTCCAAAAGTGATTTTGTATCTGGGATCTTCTGCTGTTCGCCAGCTCCTGCAGAGTCCCAGGGTGGCCAACAGCCCCTCCCTGGACAGTGTTCCAGGTGCCCACATCGCTTGTGCAAGGGGTCAGTCCCAATTCCCTGCTCCTTGGCTGTAGCTTCAGCCCTTTCCTCCCACCCAGGGCACAGCCAGGAGCTCTTACTGCAGTCACACACCCTTTCACAATGCTACACAGTTCCATGTGAGCTCTGTGTCCCTGGCTTAAGAAAGATTTGGCTCCTAGAAAAGCCTTTAAGTTCTTTTCTCTTGCTAAGACTGTCTACAAAAATTAGATGTTCGCTTCTAAGTTCGCTGAATGTGTCATATTCAGATTTGTCCCCCTATTAGAGGRGCACTAAAGGCTTGTCTTCCTCACCTCCACAGCCAGAAACACTTAGCAAATGTGAGTTCATCAAGCCTTGTAAGGAGATCCTCTTCGAATAAACACACATCCACTCATCATAAATCAGTAACACAGAGACTACAAAAGCTAAAAGTGTATGAACATTTTAAGACGAGACTTAAACTGGTCTGGTAGCAATGATCAAGCATTTTGTTTATTGGTGTTGACTATCTGTTCCAAGAGAGAGGCTGGTGGAGCTGCTAGGCTGGTTTCTTTCTGTGGTCTTCCCAGTCATTCCACATTCTCAAAGCTATTTATGCCAACATCCAATAGATATGAAATACTGGACCTAAGGTACTAAGTTCCTTCAGTCCCTTCATTATATTTAAARAAAGAAAAACAAGTATTTTGTTCAAATACTTTAAAAATCTGTGTCATGTAATGAAATTGTGGCCTCAGCTGCAATTGATGACAGCAGCTCTCCAGCATCTCTGCCCTCAYTAACACAACTGAAAAGCAAGAACAGCTGGAATCCATGGTACTCATTTGCTGCTGGCTATCTGGAGTGGCACAGTCCCATTTAAAAAGCTACTGAAAATATGGATTTTTCAGAATAAYCATAGCATCAGCACAAACCTCCTAAGTGTGATCCTCTGAAGAGAAACTCACAGGCTACTTCAAACCATTACATGACCCCACACAGGATTATTTGAAACCACATTGTTTCCAGTCCATATGGTGTCATGTTTAATAAGATGAGGAGAAGCAGACCATAAAATCATTATCCACTCCTGGTGTAATCTAATTAGGGGTTAAGGTTTGTGTGCRGTATCCACAAACCTGTCTGTAAACTCATAATGTACTCCAGTCAGTGACTGAATGAGTCAAATCACATCTGTCCTTGGGGAGTTTTATATATTTAGCAACTGTGGAAAAAAGAAGCAAAAAATCTTATATTCCTTTAATAACTGAAATTAGCAGCAGGACTAGTTAATATTACTCTGTACCTTGACACTCCTTAATATTCTAACAACTCCAGATTACACTATTTTTAAATTCTATAGTTATGAGATATWCTTTTTCACTCATTGATTGAAAACAAAAAGCCTAGACTAAATTAATTTTCTCTTTGATGGCTTCAAACATTTCTTTTTTATTGTGCACAAACTACACTGATTTTTTTTATCTATATTTAAACCATGACTAGAAATTCTTGAAAAATCAATTCAAATACTTATATAGTCACACATTTCATAGTTATCACTGATCATGGCTTTATGCAAAAGTATGCGACATTTCATAACATTTATTTCTGGAGTGGTGYATATACCAAGTTGTCATTTATTCATTTATTTATATATTTATTATTTATAAGACCTTTCCTGGGCTGAGAAAGAGAYCTCTGCGGAAATATTTTATCCTCTGAAGACAAAAGATGCAACCACCACTAAATAGTAGTTAGGAATGTCACAATTTCAATCATGGCTTTTTCAGCCCTCTTCCTCTCTGGGTCAGCTCTTTCTGGAGAGACCACATCTCTCCAAATCCAGCTGTTTTATCCCACAATCTCAACTGTATGGCTCTACAGCAGGTACCACTCAATCCAGTGTAGAACATGGCTCTCAAGAAACTGGGCAAGTGCACTGCAGCACAAGCTGAGCTGGTTTTGCAGCTCAAAAACTCTGCAAGACACTCCTCCTCTCCTGTCCTGAGTGACCACCACAACAGATGGAACCCAAGCCAGGGGCTCAGTGAAGCCAATGGGCATTTATGGACATTCAGTGAGGGTGGGTCATAAAAGGAAGTATATAGGAATATAGAGAAAAACGTGGGAAGAGTGGTGGTGGCTCTTGTGTATCTGTTGGACAGTGGAGGACCTGAACATGATGAAAATGATACAGAACAGAAGGCTGGGACAGAGTCAGCTTTTTTCACAACAGTCCATAAGTTGCTGTGTTTAGGTTTTATTACTCAAACAGCCTTGGCAGCTTTGACCATCACTGAGCAGTGTTTGCACAGTGACAGGGCTTTCTTTGCTCCTCAGGTTGCCRCTTTACCGTCCTGTGGGCAAGAAATTGGCGGGGATGCAGCTGGGATGGTGATGTTCATTGACCACAGCAATACTCTGGACTGCAGAAGGTTGTAATCTGCAATAAAAGCTCAAGGAAAAGAGGATGAAGCACCAACACTCATGGTTATGTCCTTTGTCCACCACTTGCCAAGCAGCCATCACATCTGCTCCCCAACACGGGGCTGAATTTCTGCCTGCCAATGGGAAGCAGTGAAAAAATCCCTTCTTYGCTTTCCTGGTGCACACAGCTTTTGCTCCACCTGTCACTCAGTGCATGAGTCCTTTTGCCTTCCTGCCTTCCTTCCAATTTCCTCCCAGGCCCATRGGTGAGTAAGCAGCTGTGAAGGTACTTAGGTGCTGGCCAGGCTCCAGAACATCCAGAAAATTCAGAATCACAGTCATACATTGTCATGGCACCAGCCAGATCCCAGGGAATGAAACCCAAGTGAACCAACTCTGAAAGGCTCATGATTTATTCCACTTTATAATGATCTTTGCTGGGATGCCGAGTAAGGCTTTCCCATGTATTGGCACCTCCAGGAGATCAGTGGGGATTCCTGTCTGGATTTTTCAGGTCATGTTTTCTCTGTTACCTCTCTGTCTGAAAGATATTTTCAAAATCTGGCCTTTCCTAAAGACTCCTGGACCTCTGTGCCTGAACCCACCTCTGTCAACAGGAGAGATGAGCACTGAAAGAGCAGTGTTTTGAGGGAAAACCAGGTAAGTTTGGGAAATATATGTAGCCTGTGTTTACTTTATGCAGTCATTCCACACTTTACAACAAACAAAACCAAGCACAAACAAAACAAAAGAAAGCCACCTCCAGTAAAAAAAGTCCTGYTGAAAGATCTGAAGGAAGGGTGTGGGTGTACACAGAACTGGAACTGCGCAGTTTTGTCCTCATCTGGAGAAAGCAATGTCATGTGGCCAGAGGAAATTCTTGCATGGGGCTGCTTYGAGATCATTAATCTGGGGATCTATCTTTCAGGTTTTACAATTTCACAGCACAGAACAGCATAATTATAATTACAATGCACGGTGTGGTGTACCTTGCTCAAGCAATGAGACATGACAAGCCATGAATTTTTGTGAGATTATTGCACACYGTGAACAATGTGACAACATGAAAAGGCCAAAGGTCAAAAGCAGAATCGCTTTAATCACTCAGAAAATATTGTAATTACCCTGAAGTGCATTTTCTGCTCTGTCTCATAGTGCTGTGTAGCAGAATGGGTTCAGGCAAATATACTTCATGTATTTAGTGGCCATCAAGGATGCTGCTCCTCACCTCCCCAGTTGCCAGTAAGGAAGCACTCTTTTACTASCACACTCCTAAGCTAAATCACAGCGTGTTCTACAAACACAGTTTTCTCAACCAAAGGTTCACATTGTTACAGAAAAGGCTATATTTATGATTGGGTATCTGTTCTCCTTCATTTGCCAGCATGAAATATCCCAAAGTAGCCTCTTTTGGTGCTAGACTTTAAATATTTCTGTCATAAGATAATATAGGAGAAAAAAAAAACTACACGCAACAGACTGTAGACTGATAATTAGTCATGTGAGCAGTATCATATGTATCGCTGAAGAATTAATTCAGTATTTAGCTGGAGCATTTGATCCAATATGCCAAGAAAAATTCATAAATAGCTTCCAGTGTCAGCGTTGCCRTCAGTGTTACCATCACTTCACCTGATGCTGTTACCATTCAGACTTCAACTGCAGCATCAGCTCTATGACACAATTCTGTCCTTACTTACAGGATTGAGAAAGGCATCAAATAATGATGTGGAGTGCAATCAGATTAATTCCTGAAGACAGCAGTGCAGCTTGATCACTAGTTTAGAATGTATCTTTTTTAAATGTATGAATCTAATCTTTGTAAGCAATTATTTTAAGATTTCCTGCTTTGCTGTCTCCATGTTTTTAAGCAATCCAAATAGCTAATTCTTCTGATAGCTATTCATGATACAGAAATTTACATTTTAGACATGTTTGTGCCACCTGTAAAACAATCCAGTGCAAGAACTTTCAGTTTCTGGCATATGAGAAAGCTGTTTCACAGGTGATCTACATACCTGTTTTGAAGGCTGTTAGAAATGTGCTGAGTCCTATTCAAGAAGGGCAAGGTGGCAGAAAATTTTCCTTGAAAAGGAGAAGGGAATATTCTCTGAGGAACTCTATTAGTCAAAGGTAAGAGATTTGAACCTTCAAACTTCGTGCTTTGTCCAAAGCATGCAGCTCATCTTAACAGGTTTTGCACAGGTACATTTAACKGGCAAAAATGTCTTGTGGTGTCTTGTGGTAGCAGGATGATTATTTTACTCCCAGAAAATGCACAGGCTCCTCTGGCACAAAATCATCCAGGGCACCTCTCACTTCTTAGGAGTTCAGCAGAGTGCAAGAACAGAGTAACATAATTGCTAATTAATTTAGTGTAAAAATCTAGGCTAGAACAACACCTTACTGCCAATTTGTGAAATTTGGCAGCCTGATGTGTCAAAACAGGAGCCGGCTGTGCCGTCTYCTTGCAAGCTGTAAATTGCTGATATACTCTCTGCATCCTTTGTGGCTGGAGATGAATAATGCATTCACATTCTGTACTTGTCCTGGTGAAAACTGCCAGGTATTGCTTATAGCTTAACACACTGTTTTTCTCATCACTCTTTGATGTCTGTTCTTCACTCACAACTTGATTCTCATGCTGCTCATTTCAATACCGCTCCTAATGCCCTTTTGAGAGGAAAAGGTGGTGGTGGGGGGTGGGCAATAAAAGAACCAAACAGATTGATAAGCAAAGAAACAAAAAATATTTCCTAGGAAAATTCACCCAGCATATCCTGCATGTGCTGGAAAATTGCCAAACTGACTGAGGAATCAGACCTGGGCAGCTACTCATGCTGTAGTTGAATTTGCACCAGGGYAAGTAGTGGAATTACACTGTGATACTCCCCGTAATTAAATTTCAGCTTTGGCTGCCTTTGAACCCACGGTTTTGGCTGACCCACCTCATTGCCATGTCCAGCCCTGTGACCGCTGTTGACCTGTGCAATGTGCATTACAGTCCTGTTACGCAGCTGGCCCATCAGTTGTCCCAAAACACTCAACTCTCCACTGAGAAGTTTGCCCCCAGAGAGAGGTTTGCACAAGTGATGCAAAGCAGCTAAAACATCTCCATTCTCTAAACACCATGAGTGATTCAGCAATCGATGAAAAGCGACTGGAGATGCTGTTTCCTGAAAAACACTCCTTATGAACCTGGCACGGTGCATTTAAACCACTGATAACTCATCTTCAAGAAAAAAGATTGTTTTCTGTCTGGTAACATATCGAGGCAGGAAGCTTCGCCAAGCAGAAGGAACAGGAGGAATACTCCCATTTTGAATGGTTCAGGAAAATGTGTCACAAGGAATATTATTTAAGTACTTGCAAAGGTCAGATGAAGTTTTGCCCAGGCAGAGCTTCTGCTGGCTACCTCTGTACCATGCTGTTTGTATGCACCTGATGGGAAAAGGACAAATTTTTGTGTATTGCTCTGACACACACACTCCCACAAAAATTAATTTATTCTGGCAGGATGAAAAAAAAAAAAGTGTTTTTCTTCTTCTCACTTGCTTAATTGGATTTTAGTTACTCTAAGACGAGAAAATATTTTTAGAACCAGTCTGTTAACATTTGTCAGGAGAGGATGAACCTGTCATTTAAAGCTGCAGTGCAATACATGCATGCACAGAAACTGAGACAGACGACACAGATCTACACAGAAATAGCAGGAGGCAAGAGACATGACACCCAGAATATATCCAGTCTACCTGCTTTAGATACTACAAATACAGAAAAGTTTAAATTTTAAAGGAAGTGTTCTCTGGAAGGCAAGCTGCTTTGCTCATGGTAGCACAGGCAGTTCAAGAACACAAGGATGACATGTAATGCTTTAAACTTCACTATTTTACACTACTTCCAAATATTGTCCCCTTTCCAGACAAAAGTGGGGTAACTTTTACTAGTTATAGAGACAATTAGTCAGAGTGATGACATGAATGGCATGATAAGCTATAATGAAGCAAGTTCTCTTTCTTCTGCACTGGTTGCAAGACCTTACCTGAGACAGCTGGTGAGAGGATGATGGCACCTTGTGGGTCAGTCTCTGTTCCCTAAAAGCTATCAGTSGAATAAATCACAGCAGGATACCCATGATTCCATCCCAGGAAACATTCCCAGTCAGATTGGATAGGACTCTGAGCAACCYGGTCTGGTTGACAATCCCAATGCTCGTGGCAAGGGGGTTAAAGGTCCCTCCCCAAGTCCTAACTATCCTATGATTCTGTGAAATCTGCATAGCTCTGAACAGCCACCAGTTTTTCATTCCATTCACTTTCACAGCCCCTTGGGATTTTCAGGATGGTAGATTTCCTCTTCTGTCTGTGCCATGGTAAGTACTCTCTGCTGCTGAAACAGGAGAGGTGCTTCTGGCGGTTCTTGAGAAGAAGATTAGAAAAAATCCTGATCCCACCTTATTGCACYTGCATTTGGATGGGGAATAGATACCAGGTTGTGGGACACATCAAAAAAGTTGAGCTGCAGTCATTTCAAACCTCAGCACAGCAASAATCTCCTTTCCTCCCCGTCAGCCTTTGTGCAGTTCAGGGAACCTGGAAATCCCTGCAAATACAGGGACTTGAGGAAGACATCAGGAGACACTTTGCACATCATCACAAAGGGAAAATCTCGCAATCTGCTATTTTCAAGCTGTCTTCTAAAACCCAGCAAGGATCACCCAGACAAAGGTATTTTAGAGCTTTTCACTGTGTCCAGAAAACAGAGCTAGACTTCTGAAATGCCAGAAYTGCGGATGAATAATTTCTCCTCTAAAAGAATTACTTATTCTGGGAACCACATGGTAAGGCATGAAAGAGTTTTGACAGTTTATTCATCAGTTCTACCAACAAAACAAAATAATGTTTCACAGAAAGACAACACTCATTTCTTTTAGCGACTAGGTGGATTTTTCTCACTGACTYTCTCAGGTTAAACAAATTCACTTCATTCTCACTCACTAGCTATTGGATACCTGAAATTCTGTCAGTACAGTTACAAATCCAAATATTAAGACACACTGTTCMCTATTTATGGGGAAAAAAAGGTGTTAAATTTATGAYGAGAAAAATCTAATACCCAGTAAAACCACAGAGAGGAGAAAGCTAGAGGCAACATACAACATGTAGCTCAGGGAATTAATAAAACCCCAAACACAAGTATGTTTGGAGCTGTGAAATTTTAAAATGATACAATATGTGTATGTCACACTCAAGCTGTGGCATTCATGTGCTAATGGCAATTACCAGACCTTGATGATAACATCAATCCTTCCTAAGAAAAAGAAAGTGTGTTTGAAATTGTTTGATGAGGATTTGCTTGACTGTCAACAAATTGTTTCCACCAGAGAATGTTATTTCAGGGGATGAAAGCCCTGACTTCAGAGACGTTTGGAATCACAGAATCACAGAATKGTTTGGATTGGAAGGAACCTTAAAGACCACYCAGTTCCAACTCCATGCCACTTTACACTAGACCAGGATGCTCAGAGCCCTGCCTAACCTGGTACTGAACAATTCCAGGAATKGACCATTCACAGATTCTCTGGGAAGCTTGTTCCAATGTCTCACCACCCTCACATCCAAGAATTTGTCTCTGATATATAATCTAAACATGCCATCTTCCAGTACTTTAATTTCAGTTGTTTTTGGAGTTTGTGATATATATATATATATATCACAATATATATATTGTGAGGCACCTGCTTTCAGCAAAATTATGAGTTGCAGCATCGCCTTCCCCAGCTGTTGTAGTGATAGTTATTTACAATTTTTTTTTTAAAAATAGATATCCCTGTTTGSCAGTGGAAACTGAAGAAGTTTAAACAATCCCTCCCTATTTCCATGCAGTGAATTCTTCATGCAGAGAAAGCCAAGGGGTGCTCTGTGTCCTGGCTGAGATGAATGTTCACTCCAGTTTTCAGGTAGTAAAATGATAAATTGCCATGAATTAAAACAAAATTAGGTGTGAAACTAAGCCATGGCAGAGAAGATTTGCTACTGAGACAGTAACATCTTCAGTGAGTAAACCAGGATCAGAAAGAAAAATAAAACTGAAATGAGAGATTGTTCATTGTCTCTCTGTTGCCTAACTCAAATATTCTTTTTCTTTTCCCCAGATAGCTGATATTCCATTTTTCTTTTTAAGCTGTACAAAAGTCAGTGTCCTTATACAGCAGCTGCCAAATGCTACTTCCTTGTCTTTTCTCACATAGTCYGATATTTTTGCCATGCCTTACTTAACAGGATTTRGCAGACCACAGWAAAAAAAAATTACAGCTGAAGATTAGAATTAATTTTTTTACTATTGGTTACAAATCTTGATACTAGGTTTTCAGAAAATTGTTATTTTTTCCCGTTTTGACATGAGAAAAGATACAAATCCACTGGCATCCAAGCAAAGGTATCCATTGCAGGCCTAGTTGAATGAAAAATGCAGAAGAGCTATTAAGTTGTGCAGTCATTTGGGTAACACTGAATTTTTCCAGCTACCTCCCCAGGAAAACTGGGGAGAAGGCAGAGCCAGACTCASCCCATCTGGGGGAGAGGAGATCCTRGTCACCATCAAAGTGGCCAAACACCAGCACTGAGAGCTTGCTAAGTTTCCAGCCTTGTGGGCATTTGAACTCAACCCAAAGCCCRAAGAAACTTCAGTCAGGTGGTCCTGCTCCAAAAGGGGCATTTGGATCACAAAAGGGACCAGAGACCTCCAGGGGTCCTCTCCAACCKGCATCGCTTGATTGATTCTGCCTCTTACACTCAGTTAAATCATGCATCCATCAACCCTGAGGTGGAGTACAATTTAATTATTTCTCTTTTTTCATCATAACATTCATTGTAAGCACATGAATTTTGCCTTAACAACATTCAGTGAAACACCATGATGCATCAATAAATCTGAGGACAAAGAAGTCAAGCTTCACTRTATCTTAGCATTTCACAAATGCAAGCCTTCTTTAGAGAAAATTAATGAATCAACAATTTTGCTCGGCCTGTCTGCCTTCTGCTAGTGGCTTTCAAGAACATTCAGGAGATTTGCAGTCAAAATGTCATTTTCTCTTGATGTTTTGAAGAATGAAGCTACACATATACAGAAAATACTGCTGTCATACAATTCAAAATTCATTGAATAAAGTGAGAATGCTCCAGGTTTTAGACAAGTCTCAGATTCTTTTTCTATACTAACAGATATTTCAGTGTGACTCCTTGAATGGTGTGAAAATGCTCAGGCAGCAGCAGCTCCATCTTTGACAACCGTACATTTGCTTAGAATGTATTTGATTAAAAAGATCAATAAATAACTCTGGATGGAAAGGCAGTTTTGCCCCCATTGTGCTTCAATGTCCTTTTTTTATCTGCCCACAGTATGTAGCTTCTAGCTACAAAAATCTGTCTCCCAGATGATTTTCTTGCTTTGGAGATCAGGTACACTGCCTTTGGAAGAAAAGTTGTTCTCTATTAACCAATTTTTTACTTCTTGCTAAGGTACTTGGCTGCTGACCAAGCCATTGCCCCATGTCACCACACTGTGACACTGCTCATGCTGTTGGGTCACTTGTTTCCCTAATCATCAGTACCTTTCTCTGAAGGTAACAATTTAATGTAAAAATAATTAATTTTTCTCTGATATCAAAATCAGCTTCCACTTCTCCAGTCCCCACTAAAAAAGTCTGATTCAGTCAGTYCATTTTTCTGTGAATGCAGAGTGACACCACCACTGCCTGGCTGCTCATACTCACCACAGAACAACYTGAATGAAATTCTCTTGCCTCATCCACAGCAGTACAAATATCAGAGAACTATGRCAAATCATGGTCTTTGCAGCATCTTGCAGCTCCTACTCGCTGTGGCTCAGTTTTGGCAGAGTTCTTAAAACCCAGTCTCAGGTCTGACCTGATGAGAGCGACCGAGTCCTCCCTGATTTGAGCAAAACATCTCAGATTTTCATGTGGGTGGAGATGCAGTGCAGGGCATGTTCACCTCGCCCTCCCTCTGGAACAAGGAGGAAGGGAAATATCTGGGGCATGGGAGGCTCACCAGGGGAAGGAGCACTGTTGGGAATGCTTAAATGGATCCTCCTAATTTCTGCTGTGGTGTTCCCAACGCAGGAAGGAAATGCCTGAGCTAACTGAACATTTGCTAATTTAGTGTGCTACTTTTGGCTGGGATGGAGTTAATTCTCCTCACAGGGGCCAGCATGGGCTATGTTTGAATTTGTGCAGAGAACAGTGTTGATAACATGGGGATATTTTCATTACTGCTGGGCAGGAACTGTCCTGAGCCAAAGCTTTTTCTGCTCCTCAATCCACCCCACAGTGAACAGATAAGCAGCTGCATAAGTTACTCAGAGGCCAAACACTGGCTGTGACGCCTCACATGCAGTGGGTCTTTGGCTTGACAGAGTTTCATGCTGTGTGAAGGGCACAAAGCAGCTCGTGAGAGAGAAATGAGTATTCCCTTATAACAACAAGTATGCCACACAACCCTGAAACATGGAAAACAGGTAAATATGGAAGGTCAAGAAAAAACATCCTAATTCTTCGCTTTCCATGCAAAAACATGATAGGTGCTGAAAATATTAAAGACCTTTGCTGAATTCCTGGAAACTTGCATTTTACTCACAGACAAGGAAACAGGCAATTTATTTTTAAATATGTAAATTTTTCCGTGTTTAGGTTTCTCCTGGGACCACACACAGCGTTAATAAAATCTTTTTCTATTCTGGAGACAATGTCAGAAATGCATGTTAATTGCATAAGACAAGGAGTTTATCTTGTCCAAACCAAGAGCCACCACCTTGGAAGTTTCCCATCTGCATTAAATTGCCCATAAAGAAGCTCAACATTGTAGCTCAGTCTAGGCCTGTTGGATTTTCAGTATATCAAAATTAATTACATACTTCAGAGCAATTTTGCATGAGCCAGTGATTCTTCTCCTTTGCAGGTACATTTAAACATTCAGAGGCACTAGAGAATTACATTATTAAACGTGCTGCAGAGAATATTAAAAATAGAGTGCTGACAAAAGTTTGTTTCATTTGCACAGAAAATTCTGACTCCTGCTTGTGATCACTACTATTATTTCAGTCTGAATCACACAAGGAAACATAAASCTGTTGGAGTAAGTCCAAAGGAGTCCACAAAGATGCTGAGAGGGTTGGAGATGGGCTAAGAGAGYTGGGGCTTTCAGTCTGGAAAAAAGAGAAAGCACCAGAGAGACATTAGAGACCCTTCCAGTATCTAAAAGAGCTCCAAGAGAGTTGGAGAGGAATCTGTAGGACAAAGGCGTGTTAGGAAGAGAAGTGATGACTTCAAACTGACRGGGGGCAGGTTTAGATTAAATATGAGGAAGAAATCCTTGACTGTGAGGGTGGTGAGGGCCTGGTCATCAAAAAATGTGGTGGCTGCCCCATCCCTGGAAGTGTTCAAGGCCAGGTTGGATCAATCTGGTTAAGCATCAGGTGACCCTGCCCAAGGCTGTGGGATTGGAACTTGATGGTCTTTAAGGACTGTTCCAACCCAAATGATTTATATTTCTATAATTCTCTGATTCATCTGCTCAAGGGACACTGCAGTCTCTTCCACTGGGCAGAGTGCATTAAAACTGTAGCTTTCTCTCTTACTCCCTACCTCCTAAAAACAATATCCAGTGCAATTTGAGGTATCCTCTAGGGCACTGAATACTCATGCTCCTTCTCAGTAGACTAAGAATCCTCAGACATGAAATCCCAATCATAAGAGCAGATTAATGTGATCAAACATGGTAGGCCAGACTCTCAAGAAATGGAAATTGACACAACTCTGCTGAAATCTTTGAAACTGAGCCAACAAATTAAGTAAAAGATGAAGGGCCTGGTCCACAAGCCAAATGCAATGTTATTCTTTAATTTTCTGTTTGAAGGGGTAGAATGCCGAATTCAGCACTGAGAGATGTTCTGTGTGTTTCAACAATGTCAATTTCTTTGTATCACTTGCATTCCTGACATTCCCTTTCTATCAAAAATCCTCACAACTTTTACACTGGCTCTCTCAAAACTTCTCAAATAGCAGCCGCAGTTTGCAGAGCACTGTTGGAGGTGATATTGAAGAAGCTACCACTAAAGTGTATCGCCTCATGGTCTGGTTGATGTAAAGATTCCTCAAGATGGTTAATTAGACCTGGTTTTGTGGAAATAAGATGTGAGAAGACCTGAGCATGCTGACAGATACACACGTTCAGATATGGGATTTCTGGTCACCCGTATCAAGATTCCTCCACCTCTACCAGCGGACCATGTGTGATGAAGTGTCCATGTGTCACATCCTCCATGCAAAAATACTACTTCTACATTTGCTAAAAAAAAAAGTGTGTATGTTTTCTCCTCAATTTCACACTGCTAGAAGATAAATCTCAGACACTTTGTGAGCCATTAATAGAACACAGAAGGTGACAGAACTCTGAAAGAGAGTTTCAGTTTATGAAAAAACACAGTTCAAGAGTGAAACCTAAAATGTAAATGTGCTTCAGAATGCATTTGATACAGTACATGGCAGAAGAACAGAGGTTTGAAGTCTTCAAGACATTGCATCTAGGGCAATCAATGCTTCCACTSCTCCAGTGCTGAAACTTGAAATGCCAGGAAATGCCAAGAACATCAAAACTGTCAGCAACTGCACTATTGAGACAGGTTGGTATAGGTCTTTCACAGCTTGACACTGGTGGTGTGAGTTCATGAGGTGTTAACAGCTCGATAGTACTCATTAGAAAATGTGGTGYGGGCAAAAAGCACAAAGTGTTTGTGTAACAGAAGTCAGCGGGACTGTTCCTAGGATAGGCATTACTTGGACCCACAGGAATTGTCTTCCTGGAGGACAGAATCATAGAATGGTTAAGGCTGGAGAAGACCTCTGAGATCATTGAGTTCTGTCAATGCAGCACCGCCTTGTTAACCACTGCACCCTGTCCCCATGTGCCACCCCACACACCTTGGGAATGCTTCCAGAGGCAGGGATTCCATGGGCAGTCCATTCCAATGCYTGACCACACTTTCAGTGAAAATTTTTTTTCTAATATCAATACTAAACCTCCCTTGATGCCACTTGAGGCCATTTCCTATTGTCCTTTCACCTTGCAGGAGATTAGACAGATCTCAGGAGCCAGGTCCTGCATAACAGTGCGGGACATTTTGGAAAGACAGATGAAATGAAAACCCTGTAAGACATCATAATGAAGAAGCAATATACACCTGTAGTGACGCAGATCCCTAAGCCTTGTCTGTGCATTTAAATGTTTCCTCTGGTGATACCTAAATCCAACAAAAAACAACAAGATTTCTCATTCTAACAAGATTACAGTAAAAACCCAGCCCACATTTTGCCCCTTATTCACATCAGCCACTATCACCTGTGTGATGGTTGTATTCCAAACTATCTCACTAGAATCTGCTTTTACTTACCTAGTGATTTATTTTGCAACGTAGCAGTCTGTGTTCTGTTCACAGCCGATTTCTGCTCTGCAATAATATGTTTTTAYGGTAAGAGACCTTCAAGGTGAACAAAATCAGGAAGAAATGTTAAAATAGTTTAGAGAATTCATTTGAAAATGAAATAGATGAGCAAACAACACATTTCTCACAGTTTCACCTTAGTCATGCATAGACACTATTTTTTGCCTTGTCACTTGCAGGCTGACAGCATCTATGCCACAATTTCCTCTGCAAATAGCAGGAGGGGAGGTTGGAATTAATATTTGTTTGGGTCTTTTTTTCAAGGTAGCTTTATATGGTACACACCCAAAAGGCACGCATAAACTTAAATGTATAAAAACCTTGGTTTTCATCTCCTTTGCCAGTGAAAATCCTGCTTCAGATTTGTCACCACTTAACATCAGGAGAACAGAACACTCAGAGCATTGTGCATGACACAGCTCTGTTTGTCAGTAGCAAAGTTAGCCAGCTTGAACCAGGAACTAAATAAAGAGCTTTTAGAGATGGGCTTTACTCTGGCACCAGCCTGATAAGTGGCTATCAGATTGCATAGCTGAACAATTTAGCATTTTGCTTGCCAGCATTTTCTTACTAAAGGTTGCTCATTTATTGCCTCTCTGTTGTTTCTTTTCTTGCTCTAGTCCTTTGGGATAGCAGGGACAGCTGGCTTCCCCCTCAGCCACACTGCTCATGTGCTGGGGCGTTGAACAGGCTTCTCTGGCTTCCTAAAGGCTACCCCAGACTTAGTCTTTGATGGAAACAGTTGTACAGACAGCTGTCCATGCTAAGGGCATTCTGCTCGCCACTCTGGAAGTTGGGGAAGTCTCTAGACATCCCTCTGCAGGAGATTTTATGTGTTTTCTGCTAGTTGTGGCTTGGRGTAGTGTTATTCTCTTCCCAAGGTCTGTCACGAGGTTGTGTTTTGGATTTGTGCTGAACACAGGGCTGATAGCACAGAAGTGTTTTTGTTATTGATAAGCAGGGCTTGCATGGAGCCAAAGCCTCTGCAGCTCTTCCTACAGCCCCCCAGAGGGGGCTGGTGGTCCCTGGGAAGTTGGGAGGGGACACAGCCTGGACAGGCGATGCAAACTGACCAAAGGGACATTCCAGACCAYACAGCATCATGTCAGAGTATAAACTGGGGGGAAGAAGGAAGGGGGAAACATTCGGAGTGATGGTGTTTGACTAGTGTTTATCTTCCCAAGGTACCATGACATGTGAGGGGGCCCTGCTCTGCTGAGGATGGATGAACACCCCGCTGCCCATGGGAAGCAGGGAATTCACTTCTTCTTCTGCTCTACTCATGTGCGTGGCTTTGGCTTTCCCTATCAAACTGCCTGTGTCTCAGCCCATGAGTTTTCCAGCTTTTAGCCTTCTGATTGTTTTCCTCAATTCCTCTGGTAGGGGAGTGAGAGAGCCACTGTGGGAGTCTGGGCTGCTGGCTGGGGTTAAACCACAACACCTCCTGAAACTGCTTTGAACAAGTCCATCAGTGTCACTTCCAGCTTAAGCCCACCTGCTTCACACTCTGGTTTCTTTGTTGGTTTGTGCTTGACTTTTCCATCTGATGCAATTTATATCCAGATTCTGACACCCTGGCTCTGGCTGACCTCACCTCAACTTCATTTGTGGGTTTGTGCCGTTCCTGACAGTAACAAGTAAAAATCTCACTTGATCACTCCTACTCATTAAGGATACTCACCTTTCACCCTGAATCCTTTAGGTAATCCAATTCAACTGCTCACTTTAATACCCTTGATTTGATTGTGTCATTTGAAAGACACTAAACCAATATTCTACTTCCAGGAAAAATTCCCATTGAGATCACAATAATTGTTCATGATTCCTTACTCTCTTCTACACAATAGTAGTAAAGGGTTCAACATGGACTGATTTATTTTGCTTTCTTTAGTTACCTTTGCYTGATGAAAGCACAGAATATCACTAAAGACCAGAAAGAGAAAGTTGATAGCAACAACAAAAAAAACCCTCAGATTTTGATTTTTTTACATGTTCGCAGTTCAAACACATCTGTCTACCTACAGTGCTCCCACTCTGTTTACCCCAGCTACAAAAATGAGGGCTGTGGATGGCTCCCTGAGGACCTCTTCATCCATCATCATTTTCAGTTTGGCAGCAGAGAAAAAAAGGTGATTAGCTACTAGTAGATAGCTGTGCAAGAGAGAGAAATCACTCAGTCCCTGATGAAAGGAGGCTGGCTGCAGGAAAAACATGATAAAGCAAGATCCAGGTGGTGGGAAAACTTTGCAAATATTCTTAATTGCTATCCAAGCTGTCCCCATACTTGTTTTACTGAGCCTTATCTGTATCAATCACCTTGGAGAGAAACACTCAGGGAACGCAGCASTGCTAATTCCTGCTTATTGAACTATTTTCTTGTTTGCAAAATGCTGCCTGTACCTGTCTTGCACTGCAGCTCCCAGGGACAAGACTCCACATTGTTCTGTTTGTACAGCAATAAGCCCTGTAAATAAAAAGAAAAAAAATAAAAAAAAAMCAAAGTCATAAAAAACCCCAAACCTGTAAACCCCTTCAGCTAACYCTCTCTGTCAGGGAGATCAGGGATGCAGCCCAAGTAAAGCCTGAATCCAGGTCCATACCTCAGCTATCAGGGAAATTTTTGCAGGCTCCAAACGAAGTGGCAGGGACCCATAACCTCATCCTTCAGCTGCCAAAGTGCTGAGCAGCAACAGAAGCCAGGGCTGTGGTTCAGAAGGAAGGTTTCCCTTTCAGGCCCGTGTACCTTTCCAGGCACTACGATGGTCACATCAATCTGCAGAAATTGATGAAAACCTAATGCCAAGCCAACAGRTTAATTTATCCACAAGCTGTTTCCTGCATGCCATGGTTATTCCCGCACAGAAGAAGCATTCTTCAAATTGGTATATGTGCTGTGTGCGGTGTCTTAATTAGCTGTTAAGGTCAGAAGAGCACTGATTAGGAAACAAGTAAACAATTTGTTTCTACCATGAGCAGCTTGAAGCTTCAGGCAGCTTTGGTGGAGGCTCCAACTGCACTTTAATTTACAGACCATTACAGCAAACTTCCACAAGAAGGGGCCAGAAAGAAGCAAGAAAAGCCAGAACATTGTGCAAAGCGGCTTTTGTGTGAACACTGACAAACTGCTTAGCATTGTCCACCGCTGAGGTTAAGTGCTAGGGCATGTCAGAGCAAACCAAGAAACATTCTAAGGAGGCAGAACTCCATAAGGCTGCTTTGTTTCTCTAATTTTAGCTACCAGCCAGAGAGGATCAGAGAACAAAATGCTACTTCGGGTGACCTGCTATCCATGAGACACTGAATCTGAAAAGAGGAACCATCATTGACTGTGTCCAGGGAGAATAATTTAAATCTGTGGGCAAATCCCCCATCGCCCTGACACCTGTGACTTTCTGCCAGAGCTGATACACGTGATGCAGTCAGAATGATGATGGCTTGCATCTGTTCTGTTTTTTCACAAACATAAATGAAGAGCAAAGTGAAAAAGCAGTGCCTTTCAGCCCTGCTCCTCGGAGTGTCTTTGTCACACACCTCTCCCCCCTGCAAAGAGGGAGATGGAAACAAAGGGGAATGCTGATGTACGCCTACATCATTGGCACGCCTCTCAGTCAGATCTTTTGGTGTATTTCTGTCTCTGTCATCCTGTCAGTTGCATAAATCTATACTCACAATAATTAAGATCAGTTCCTTGCTTTGCACTCCCCGAGTTGCATCACATAGCGTTGTGCACATTTTTTATCAAGGTAGCTCAGGGGCAGAGATCAAGGGAGCTACAAAAATGCAGCTTGTGGTCAAGTACTCAGGGCAATGACAGTGAGAAACTTGTCACCCATCAGAGAAGCGAAATGTAGCCTGATTTTTCCAGCCCTTACTGTAAGAAGTAATTGCTCTTCTAGCATTTAATGCAAAAATAATTCTCTTTTCTGGAGGTTAATCCCTGGCAGATGGAGACCCAAGTTTTCATCTCAGTGCATTAGTGATTCTTCATTGTGTCTGTTGTGTGGTAATACCAAATACAGAGCAAACATACCATGCATTGGTAGGACAGAGCCAGTGAATATCAAAACATTCAGAAAACACCTCAGAGACATCATTTTCTTTCAATTGATGTATGTTCTTGTTAGAGAGTTTCTGTCCCAGACTTTACCCCTCTGACCATAGCAGGACTTCRTCACTGCCTTGCTCTCACGTGGTCAAATATTTTACTGCACATTTACAGAACATCAGAGCTGTTTGACTTCTCCCTTTCTGGCAGGTGTAGTGATGAGAAGATTTGAAAGTTATTAACACTCCCTCCCTCTTCAGAGCTGATTAGCCCATTACTGGACCTGAAGGAACGCTACTGTATTGAGAAATCAGGCTAAAGTGCTSTTTTCACAGCTTGGTGAGGGCTTTWTTCCTAGCAGTACATTCCAGACCAGAAAAACTGTCCTTTAGCTTGATTACTTGCTTCCACAACAAAGGGGATCTCCAAAAACAAGTGATGCCTGTTGGTGATGTCTGCTGGTAGCTGGCACCCAGCTCTGCAGGTGCAGGGAAGGGGATATTCAGGATATTTCCAGACTGCCCCATGACTAGGTTTGCTTTTGCCTTTGGCATAGCATACAGACAGAGARCTAAGAATTATGGTTAAAATAAATYTGAATTGCATGACTCCACATGTTCCCTAGAGTTCCACAAATTCCTAAAGTAATGTTTATTTCTTAAGATTACTCTAGATTTGTGAGTTTAAGAGGATCATGCAGGAGAGTTAGCAAACAAACAAATAATAATCTTTAAAAAGAACTGCTAAAAACACTGCTACTGAAGAACTTCTTAAAATCAGAAAAAGCATAAAAGACTTTGTGTTGTTACTAGAAAATACTCTGCATTTAATGAAAGAGTAAATTTCAGAACAGGTGTAAACAGGAAGATAGGTTATCTTCCAACGATTGCACATGCTGTCACTGGTAACAGACAAGCAGTAAGGAATTAGAGCTGGGAACAGCCCTGGTGTCCCTGTGGAGCTGTAGTCACCTTCATCAGGACACACTGTGTTTTAAGGAAACCACCAAAGTTTGGGAAAGTGTATTTTGGAAAGAGGCAGCAGCTCTCCAAAACTCAACCTTCCCACCAGTGGCTCGGCAGCAGCTGAGCAATGAGCCAGCGTTTGCCCAGGTGGCCAAGGAGGCCGAGGGCGTCGTGGCCCGTGTCAGCAAGAGTGGGGCAGCAGGAGCAGGGCAGTGACCGTCCCCTCTGTTGTGGGCACCGGTGAGGCCGCAGCTCGAGTGCTGCGTCCAGTTGTGGCCCCTCAGTTCAGGAGGYGCMSTGAGGAGCTGGAGCRTGTCCAGAAGAGGGAATAGAGCYGGAGAAAGGGCTGGAGCACAAGTCCGATGAGAAGAGGCTGAGGGAGCTGCGGGGACTCAGACAGGAGAAAAGGAGGCTCAGCGGGGACCTTCTGGCTCTCCGCAACAACGTGACAGGAGGGTGCAGCCAGGGAGGGGTCGAGCTYTGCTCSCAGGGAACAAAGGACAGGACAAGGGGAAACAGCCTTAAGCTACACCATGGGAGGTTTAGGTTGGACATCCGGAAGAAATTCTTTACATAAAGGGCGATTAGACACTGGAAAGGGCTGCCCAGGGAGATGGTGGAGTCACAGCCCCTGGGGCTGTTTAAGCAAAGACTTGACATGGCACTCAGTGCYGTGATGTTCTTGACAAGGTGGCATTGGGTCATAGGTTGGACTCAGTGATCTCAATGGTCTTTTCCAGCTTAAATGATCCTGTGTTTCTATAAATGAGCAGTTCTGCTTGGCACAGTGACCAGARGGGATAATTACCAGTTTCTTGTCTCTCTGCTCTTGGTGATGTCGCTACATCAGGTTTTGTTGCGGAGCAGCTACAAGTACATTTCACTAGGACACTAGTTGTGTACGTGTTTTATTAAATTCTACACCCCTTTGGGCACCCAGTGCATTTTTCAAAGAAACCTCTTTCAAAAGCAGAAACTTGACCAGCAAAGTTCCTACCATGCTGGGCAGGGTGTGTCCTTAGCCTGCAGCGACTCTTGGGGGCAGAAACATGAGGAAATGCTGCTCCAAATCCACATTCTCCTTCTCTTCCAGTGTGACAAAGATGTGGAGTGAAGAGGGAGGTTGGATTGTTCAGCCTAGAGACAGGAAGTTTCTAGGGGGACCTTTTTGCAGCCTTTCAGTACTTRAAGGGGGCTTGCAAGAAAGATGAGGACTGATCTTTTARTAGGGCCAGTACAGATAGGATAAGAACCAATTATTTCAAACTAAAATAAGGTAGGTTTAGACTAGGGAAGACACAGGAAAGACATYTTTTATTATGTGGATGGGGCAAAAATTGCACAGATTGGTCAGAAAAGCCGTGGGCGTCCATTTCCTGGAAACATTCAAGGTCTGGATGAGAGTCTGCGTAACCTGAATTAATGAAAAGTGTTCCTGTCGCCTGGCAGGGGTGTTAGATTGATGGAACTTTAAAGGTTCCTTCCAGACCAAGCTGTTCTAGGATTCTACGAGAAAATTTTTGACACTCATGGCTATCTGTAAAGAGTGGATGATCTAGTGAGTTTTTGGCAGGAGTACGTGMACCTGGAACAGGACCACTGTCTCCTCTCTGGCTTGGATTCCTGTTGCACGCTGCCACAAGGTGATGGATCACAACCTCCGGACCTGTGCTTGCCTCCAAAGTAAAGCCAGAGTCCAGACTTGGGCTAAACTGACAAGCTGCAGCTCAGCAGGGGTGGCAGTGCCAGCTGAGGGGCACATGTCCCCATTTCTGCTCCCCTCACTGCCACAGCAGTAAATCCTCCAGGGATGATGGTGCTGCCTTGGCAGGGCAGCCTCAGGACACTCAGAGCAGTGTCCTTCCAGTGTCCTTCCAGTGTCCTACCAATGTACCCGGGGTGCTGCACCAGGTCTAGCAACACAAAGAGGCAAGGCAGCAGGGGAAAGGCAGGAATTGTAAAAGGGCAGCTGGGAAAGCCCCAAATGCCCCAAATGGGATCTGTGCTCCCCATGGAGAATGTTCCGTAACCTGAGCCCCAGGACTTCTCCTGCACGTTGGAGATTCCTCTGCTGAATGCTGAGTGCCGCTACGTTTTTACCTCTGCTCACGAGGTTACCATGGAAACTTCTATGCCTGAGAAACTGGGAAGGCCGAGCTGCAGCCTGGAGAATACATAAATCAGTAAGCATTGAAGTAAGGCAGAAACAAGCAAGATGTGCACCTTTTTCATCAAAGCAGCACCTGAACCCTTTAGAGAGAGCAGGAAAGGTGCTGTACCCTAGAAAAAGCCCTAAGTTATAGAAGCAGAGAACAGCTCAGTCAAGAAGATGCTGAATTAAAATCTAGACAGCACAAAGAAGACCTAATATTATCGCATGAAAATGTTTGTTAGTGTCATCCCAGAGTATGGTCAACATCCAGCTTTCTCCAGCTTGTCCCAGATAATACTCTTGGCTTTCCCTCCTTTCCTAGTAGCATAAATTAGTTTTAACCAGTATCTCGTGTGGGAATAGCTGTCCTGTATTTTTCCTCTTCCTACACTGTTCTCATCCCCGCTTTTTCCTACATGCACTCAAATAAATCATAATGTGATTTGCTGCTCTGACCTAAAATGTGCACTCAGGGATGCACTATGTGATAGCTATATTTCTTTTTCCTAGAAGTGGGGGATACACTGCACACAAAAAGGGGATTCTGCCTCTATCAAGTGCACAGCTGTCAGATTCTAGCAGCAGCACAGAGCAGCGCATTCCTCATGGGTGACAGACAAAAGACTGGGGAATGAGGTGCTGCAAAAGTGTACTTAGTTCTTTCCCTTCTTCAGCTGTTTACCAGTACACTTAATATGGAAAAAAAAAAGTAGTGTCTCTGTTTCATAAATATAGTGAAATACTTTACGTGGTCATCTTGATTAACTCATTGATGCTGCTAAAATAATTAAGATGCATAAACAATTAATCTTAGAAAAGCACTTTATTCTGCACACCTGACTCTCAGCTGCAGCCCCTATGCATCCTTTCTGCTGGCTGGTAATCACATGCTCACAACACCAGTTGTATTGAGTAAAAATCTTGGAAGCAGAACTGAGGGCTGCACTGAGAACTTAAACCGTCCTCTAAATGAATTGACCACTTCCCAGGGACCTTCAGGGAGGCAGCAGTTTCAGGATAATGCTCCCAAATTAAAACGTGTGCTTTTTCATCAAGGGTAAGGCACCATACAACAACCTTGTTCTCTGTGATGTCTCAGGGGACTGGAGGTTAAAATTATGCCATTTGCAATTACTCTTTACAGGACATAGCAGACACAACCTGTGCTTAGACAAACAGAAAGCAATTATTTCTGCTGTTAACTAGGCCCTTTGATCACTTTGCTGCCTAACAAGTTGTTATTATGATTTTATCAATGTCCTTAATCCTTTCCTGGGGTGAAGTCTTATTTCCCATTGCTGTCCTAATGAAAAGACATTCTCTATCTTTCCAAAATTTTGTTTTATTGGTCTGACTTTTTCATGGTGTCAAGGTTGCATATAAGTGCCAGGGTTTTCATTAGCCAGGTATTTGCACAGCAGAGCTCCTGTTTGACTTTCTGCACAGGGGAGTGAGAAGCAGACATTTCCATTGAAAACAAAAGGAAAATTATCCTTGGCAATGTGAGAAAGACAGCTCACAGAGATTCCTGGCATCAGGAAAGCCAGTTTGMAGCAAATCATTGTGTTAGAAGGGACACAGGACTGGGACTACATCATACATGGGGCACCTGCATTTCTCCAGTCTAACATATGACATTTCAATGACTCATTATTGAATGGACCTTAAAGGAAAGGGTCTTAGAGATCATCTTGTTATAAAGACCCTGCAAGGGCAAGGGCACCTTTCACTAGACCAGATTTATCAAAGCCCCATTCAATCTGGCCTTGARAGGGAGTCATTCTAGGTATGACACATATTTATAATTATTCTTAATCTTTTTCCAAAATCTGTGACATTTCCATGCTGCCCACTCCTTTCTCCCTAGCAAAATACACCATTTGGGTTGTGAAACCAATCAAAACATGTTTGTCTAGCTGCCTGTATTGAGCCATCAAACCAATAAACTATTCTCCCAGATCCTTTTCTTTTGGAGAAGAGACTTTTAATACTTTTGCTTTGGTGCTGTGTGCCAGCATTTGGTAGCTCCAAAGCATGGGCCTTTTCTTTTTTCTTTCAGGATAACAATACTTGCAAAATATTCCTGGAAGTGCAGAGTCCTTATTACAATGGTGACTATAAATAAATGCTAGATATATATATTTTTAAGTGAAAAAAAGAAACAGTTTAAGAAATTAGAGTAAATCAACATACAACTAACTGTCTAACCCAAGTTACCAAGGTTTTACAGGATATCCCTGTTGCCAGAAGAAGATGGATATATATATATATATGTATATAAATGTAATTCCTCCATGCCACTGAAAGGGCACCTTGGAGAATTTTGGCAGAGACTGTCATGGAAGGAGTTTTATGTTCRTCAGATGCAAAGCTGAAGCACAACTGGGACCTGGGGGTCTTTGGCAGATCCACAGGGAAGCCTTCCTGACAAGACAAATTTGCATGCCTTGAGGCAGCTTTAATTTGCACTAAAGGTTAGATCAGTGCCTAAGCATGGCTGGGTGGATAAAAGGCTGGATGGAGCCACTCTGGATGTCCAATATCAGCTTGTAATGATCAAAAAGACTCCTTGCCAAGTGGCATGGAAGGGGCATTGACTAAAAGTGGAAAAGAATCACTGCAAAAGTAAATTATTCTCTTTCATTTGTTCTGACAAAGATTGTAAACTCTGTGAAAGTCCAAATCCTGCTGAATGGGTAGGTAATGCTCAAGAGTTGATACTGGTGAAAGGGGAGGTGGCAAAAGCAGAGAACAGCAAAAATTCTGCAACAGCAAAACACCACACTGAGGAACACTTACCAGAGAAAAGTTAAGGTCTACAAGAGCCACTGTGACCTGGAGCTGCGAATTGCAAGGATTTCCTGCAGCTTCCAAGAGGAGCAAAATGTGTTTCATTTTCTTTCAGCTCCTTGGCATTTTCTAGTACTTTTCTTGAGTCATCTACACTGGTTTAAACCATTTCAGCTGCAGAAATTATATTTATATGCAGGTTTGCTTCACATGCTWTTGTCTATTATTATAGTAGTTCGAGCAGCTTAACATTTATTTTAGATTTGCTGGTTCCACTGCATGATTGAATGTTTGAACTGGTGAACATCTGCCTTTTTTCAGTCTCAAAGTCATCATGGCATACTGTTCACTGTTTGCACTGTGTTATGCTTTGTTACAAAGGTTTCACTGGGGAACAATCAGTTTTTCTGCTGGAATTATCCTGAGTGCCACAGTCTGAGGACAGAGGGGAAACTTTTGGACCTGCAGAACAGARCTGGTCCAGGTAAGCAGAGAGCTCAATATGCAGGAATAGATGGGAATTTACTGAACAACAGTGGCAAGGTAAAAGATTACTTTCTTGGCATGTCATATTGAGATGAATATAGAATTATACAAAAATTCTTCTGGTTCCAAAGCAATGAAATGGCAAAGCATGTCTGTTACAGGTTTACTAACCTATACGTACTGTGTTGTTAAACTTTAGCACATCTACCACACCCTTTTTTTTAGCATTTAAACCTTTGTATCTGAAAGCTGCCTATTCCGACTCCTGATGAAAATCAGTAGGATTTTGCCGACTAAAAGGCATCTCAGTAGTTTGATAATAAAGTCTTCATTGAATAGTTGAGATTTTAGGTGTGGGCACTWAACACTGCTGTTCATTCTAGAAGGCAGTAGTCACTAATTTTATTAATAGCCTTTCACCATCAAGCCAAGATACCTAATGAGATTTCACTTCGGGCCTTATGTTAACCCTTCAGATTTTATAGAAAGCAACACCTTCCTAAACTGTCCTCAATAAACCAAGAATGGATTGCCCACATAGCTAAGCTGTTCTCTGCCTTGCTGTCTCAGACTTTTAAGCCCAGGTCTGAGCCACAAGGGTAAGAGTGCCTGGAGCACACAGCCTGAGCTGGAGCTGCAAACAGCTGGCAACATCTGCATCCCTGCTTCTGTTTATTCTGAATTCTGTGGAAAAGAGATGAACAGAATGGAAACACAATGTCAGCCACGGTGGCTAATGGCCCCCAGCTGCTGAAGCTGACCYGGCATCCCAGATCATGCCCAGCAGCACCTAATTTTTCAATGTGCATGTTCTCATAGACAAGTTTAAAAGGTCAGAGGGTTACACTAGGGTGAAAGGAAGAAATCCTATGCCTCATGAGAAGAAGTACATTTTTCAGTGTTAGGGTAAGAGATTTTTTGACTGAACTCCTGAGAGCGTGGCACCTTGTGCCCTCAAGGATTCCATGAAAAGTTGACTTTCTTTTATAGCTGGAATTGTGGAGATCAGGAGGGCTTATATACATGCAACTCAAAATGGTGAAGCAAAACCTCACTCATTATAAAAAAAATCAGTATGTTTTAGAATAATTCCAAGGGGAATCACTTCTCCATAGAACCTTATTGGACTATTGCTTCCCATAGGATTTCCCTGTAAAAAAAAAAAAATTAAAGTCAACTCAGACTGGTGCAAAACCATTTGAATTCTAGCTTCAGTGATTTCCCCTCCTCCCTTTTCTTCCACAGGTAAAACTCAAAGCAAAACCTGTCTTTTGTTGCTGCCACCTCAATATTTACCTGTGCTCCTTTTGGTACATGGATTTTCCCACTCTCTCTCTAGTGTGTCTGGCTGGGCATTGAATGAAACTGGATCCTAAATCCTGAACACTAAATCGCAAAATAGATTGCATGGGACCCTGAGCAGCTTAATCTAGTGTGTGGCCCTGTGGTGGGGCAGGGGGAGGTGGTGGTGGTGGTTAGATCCAAATGAACTTTCAAGTGCCTTCCCACCCAAGCCATTCTACATTTCTGTGATTCCAAATGACAGACTCCTAGAAGAATAGCCTGGGTTATAAGCATTATATCAAATTATCAGGTCAGAAATATCACATTCAGCAACAGACAGCCTCTAGTTACAGAGACCATCATCTCGGCTCCCTTGGAGTTTCCTCAGTTACTTTCCTCAATAATTTATGCTTAATCAATAAGGAAAAAAACCCACTACTACAAAAGCTTGCATTAGCCCATCTAGTAATTTGCAGACAACAGCAGAGGTGCATTGATACTGTCATATCTGCCACTGTGTGGATGTGGCATAAACAGCTGCTGAGGGACAAAATCTGTGCAGAGGCAAAGCCCTGACATTGTAATTCATGCTGAAGTTCAGCCACCATGAAGCCACACTGTTTCATCAGAGCATTCCGTTTCTGGATTGTGTGACTTCAGAGGGAAAATTTTCTGCATTTAAAAAAAATACCTTTGTTACAAATAACTTTGTTACTCTTACAAAGAGTAAGGAGAGCAGGATCTAGTTCTGGTTTAGTCTGTTCTTCACGTTCATGCCTTATCTTCGGGTTGTTTACAGGCCGTTTTTTTCCCCACTTCCTGTCCAGTCCAATCTGTTCCTGTAATAAAGGAGGGTACAATCCAATCTCAGTCTGCAGACATCATCAAAGAGGAAAAGAGATTGGAAGCTAAGTGGAAGTTATTTCCAAGCACATCCCAGAGCAGGGACTGTCTTATTAAAAGCCTGTTCACAAGAAGATTTCCCTGTCTGCTTCCTTGTCTTTCCCCATCAGAACAGCCCAAGAGTTTTGATTATCTGTCTTTCCGTTTCTAAAAGCAGCTAAGARGATAGCACTTGTAACAGAACTTTTGAAAACAAGTTTAAATAATGCATTTTAAAAATATTTCAATGTCAGGATCAATACCAGTTAAGGTTCATACTGAAAGGGACATCTCAATGTCATTGCCAGAGTCACAGAATACCTCCCCCTTCTTGTTATGTCAGGCTTCAGTCAATTTTTTTCCACAGGCATCAGTTTCCACTCATTCCCACAGGTCTTTAATCAGCAAAACACTCACTGTTAAAGCAACAGTCTTGAAACTGTGGTGCAAGCTCTTAWGTAAGGTAATCCAGCCTCTTTTGCAGCTGCTTCCCAGAGAGGTTTCAGCTCAGCTGTAGTCTGAGCAAATCTTGCCTCAGAATTTCCACTACAGTTGCACCAATATTGTCAATCCTGAATGATTTTTTTTTTTTTAGCAGCCATCATTTTAGCCCCTCATGTCTGCTATTTTTAATAAAATTCCTTTTTCCCCCTTGGTTTGCATTGCAGATGCCTAAGATGTTGTTTACCCCTTTCAAGACTTTTTGTCTTTACATTTTATATTTATATTATTGATTTACCCTTGGGCAACTGAAAATGCCCTTGGAGGTGGTAGCTGACCGAGGCAGCAACCTGATTCTTGGAAGTGGAATTAGATTAAAAACTGGGGTAGTATTTTATTAAAAATTCATCCCTTCCTCTGTCCCTTACCTTCTCACTATCCATTCTGCCCATCTCCCTTCCTCCTTTTCTCTTTTTTCTCTT